>NC_133771.1:2188709-2195809 GCF_003597395.2 Chelonoidis abingdonii | reverse complement strand
AAGTTTTTTCAAATAGACTCAACGAGAGACTGCTAATGGAATATATTTGCAACTGGCAACCATTAAATTAGGTCTTGATTAAAGACTGGGGTGGGTGGGTCATCTACAAACTAAAACTATTTCCCTGCTAATTTCCCTTCTGTTCTCCGCACCCTTCTTGTCCTGTTGGAAATGGCCATCCTGATTATCATAGGACAGCTTTTTTTCTCCTGCTGATAATAGCCACCTTAATTGATTGTTCGTTAGAGTTGGTATGGCAAACCATTTTTTCGTGTGTCTTGTGTACATATTATCATTCTTAAATGCTGCTTTATCCCTCGGTGTTCCACACCGGAAGTGGTTGTGTAGCCACGAAGCTTATGCCAATAATTTTGTTGTCTTTCTAGTGCCCAAGTTTACTGTTCTTTTTGTGATACAGACTAACGGCTAACTTGAACGTAATTAGTTACGTGTATCGGTCGTGCGTGGCTCCACGTGATTCCTCACTGGTCGGCACACCTACTGGAATGGATATGAGCAACACATCTCGAAGAACAACAGTTACAAAGGTGAGTAACCTTGTTTTCTGCATGCTGAGCAGAACCCATCTCGATAGACCCCTCAGTTCTGCCAGTGACAGGCTAGGCTTTAGCACCAGGGAACATTCAGATTGGCTTACTGGCTTGGAGGCCATGTACTTACTTGACTGGCTGCATGCGGCACATAGAGCACGGTTATCTGACATGACTTCGACTGCTAAGTGAGGTGCCTATCACAGCTTTCAGCAGTCTATCCCGTCTAAACTGCATACATGGAAGATGATTGGTGGAAGCACACATCAGAAAACGGCCAGCAGGCTGCAGACTAGAAAGACCTTAAATGCTTTTACGATCAATTGCCAATGGGTTTTGGTTCCATGTCTTGTAGTAGCGTTCACATCCGTAGCCCAGAGGGCAGGATGGTCCACGCAGACAGGAAAGCTATCAGCGATCGCTGGGCTGAACACTTTAATGGTCTCCTCTATCCTCCATCTGCAATTTTGGAAGCTGCTATTGATGGTATACCACAGTTTCCCGTACGTGAAGGATTCGCCAGACTGCCAAGTATTATCGAGACAGCAGCTACTATCAAACAGTTGTCACAAGGAAAGGCACCTGGCTTAGATGCAATACCCTCAAAGTCTGTACGCTTGGTGGTTATTGTCAAACTGTCCTGAAGTGGCTCAAGGGCGAGAGTACCAACCTCAGGACAGACTGTTAAGAACCAGGGCTCAAAGCCCACATCGGTTGTGAGTTCTGTACTTAGATTTCACCAACCAATTTATGAAGTGTGAACTCCTCAGGTGCTTCAACAACCTTACCTTCTTCGAGTGCTTGCTCATATCCATTCCAATTAGGTGTGTGTGCGCTGTGTGCACGATTGTCGGAAGACTTTTACCCTAGCAACACTCAGTGGGTCGGCTGAGGTGCCCTCTGGAGTGGCGCCTTTATGGTGCCGGATATATCCCCCTGCCGGCCCAGTGCCCCCGGTGTTCCTTCTTACCACTCGTAACTGGAACTGTGGAGCACAGCTTAGCTGATCTCCCCTCTCCCTAGCACACACTCTAGTGCCTGTTAATAATTTCTGATTAGTTGTTAATAGTTGGTTATACTTGTTAATAGTTGTGAATTATTTAATATAGTTAGAGTTAGCTTAATTAGTCGGGGGGAACGGGGTCTTCTCCCTTCTCCCGTATCCCGGTATCCAGGCCCATGCCTGGGTCTCCGGGCTTCAAACCCTGCTCGGCTTGTCAGAGGCCGATGCCAATGGGAGACCCCTGCGACTCTTGCGTAAGGTGTCTGAGGGAATCCCACCAAGCAGACAAATGCCACATTTGCAAAGCCTTCAAGCCGAGGACCAGGAAGTAGCGGGACTTTAGACTGAAGCAGCTTCTTATGGAGACGGCACTTAGCCCAGTCCCTTCCTCTGTGCACCGAGACTCGGCACTGTTGTCCTCGATGTGGAGTGCCCCTGCAGCACCGACTGGTCCTGCACCGCGTTCGGACTCTACCAAAGACTCGTGGTGTCACATCTCCCTGGCACCTCCACCAACACAGTGCAGGTCTCTATCTCTGAGTCAGAAGAAGCAGCATCCCAAGCAGGTGCTGGCCACTTCTTGTTTGTCAGTGCAGCAGCCACTGACGCTTCCCGCACTTCAGTTGGAGCCGTGTCCATTGCCAGAGCACATAGGACAAATATCAGCTCCTGTACCGTCGACTCCGGGGCTGCAAGGGCCGTCGAGTCCAGTGCACGTAAGCTCCCTGGTGCACACCGTGGCTGAGCTGAGACAACCCTCCACACCAGAGACGTTTTCAATGGCGTGGGACTTGATCACACTCACAGAGCCGACTCCTCTGTAGCTGGCAGCAACTCTGGCATGGACGGTGCTGTCGAGAGGAAAGCCATCCCTCATGCAACCACTGTTGCCGAGCGAAGGATGACCCCGGTCCCAATCTTCTTCTCGGCACCCATCACGGCATCACTTGCAGTCCCAGCACTGTTCTTGCTCTTGGCACCCGTCGTACTCGTGACGCCGCTCCGGCTCATGCAGATACGAATTGTGTTACAGCTGGTACCGATTGGACTCCCGGTACCGGTCAGAGCGGCACTCGCCCTGGAGCCGATTCCAACACCGATCTCATTGGAGGTCGCCATCGAGATCCAGGCTCCTGGTACCAATACGACCACAGGCACTGATCGACGTGTCGGTACCGTTCTGCCTCACAGCACCAGTTCCCGGCACCGTACAGCACCGGGGTACTCGGCACCGGCGCATACAGCACTGCGTTGGCCATCTCACTTTGCCTCTGTGTCGTCGCACTCGCAAGGTGGCTACCATGCTCAGGACCAGGGCGAGGGCGATACAGGCCAGTGGCTAGAAGAAGGCCAGGACCTGAGCCACGAACCTCCACAGTGGTCCTTTTCGACCCCCTGGGCATACCATCAGACCCAGGGGGCTCCTTCGGGGGCTTCCCGTTCCGCCCCTTCGGAGCCCCGAGTACCAGAGGCCACTGTGTCTCACCCTCCTCCCTGGAGGCTCTGAGCCGACTGCTCCAGCACCAATGCAGGCCCACGCTCCTAGTGTGATGGACCTTGAGCAAGAAGATCCTCCACAAGAGGACCTTGCACAGGATCCCTTAGCCCCTGGGGGTATCTTCCTCGTCCTTGCCTGATGAGGCAGTGGGGAGGACTACGGTTTCAGGCCCTCCTCCTATGGACCTCCGCACCCACCAGGGACTGCTCCGCAGAGTGGCATGCAATATGAACCTCCAGGTAGAGGAGTGTGGTGGAGGTAGAGGACCCTGTGGTGGACATTCTTTCTGCAGAGGCACTGTCCAGAGTTGCCCTCCCCATCATACGAACCATACAGGCCAATGCCAAGACAATCTAGCAATCGCCAGCCTCTATTCCACCTATGACCAAGGGGGTGGAATGGAAGTACTTTGTCCCCTCAAAGGACTACGATTACCTCTATACACACCTCCAACCGTGCTCCCTTGTCGAGGCTTCGGTCAATGAGACGGAGCAGCATGGTCAACAGGCCCCAGTACCTACATCAAAGGACGTTAGACACCTAGACTTGTTTGGGCGCAAGGTATACTCGGCCGGAGGCTTGCAGCTCAGGGTGGCCAACAAGCAGGCACTCCTCAGCCAATATGACTATAATTCGTGGACTTCATGGAGAAATTCAAGGAGTTGGTTCCACAGGAGTCCAAAGAGGAATTTGAGGCTTTAGTAGAGGAGGGCAAGAAGGTGGCCAGAACCTCCCTACAAACCTCTCTGTACACGGCAGACTCGGCAACTAGGACCCTGGCCTTGGGCCTAGCCATGCGTCTCATCTTGTGGCTGCAGGTCTCTGGCTTACCACCAGAGTTGCTGCAGACCCTCCAGGACCTGCCCTTTGATGGCCAAGGCCTATTCTCCAAGAAGACAGACTCAAGGCTGCAGAGTCTGAAGGACTCAAGAATTATCATATGCTCTCTGGGAATGCATACTCCAGTAACTCAGAGAAAACCCTTCAGACCACAGCCTCAGAGGTCATACTCTCCTCCTCGGCTGAGACAGGACTTCTTTACCACCTCGGCCACTTCTTCTAAAAGGAAACAAACTGGACACTAAGCCAGCCAAGGCCAGGACCCTCCCAAGCCATCGGCAGGGCCTAAGCAGAACTTCTGAAGATGCACCCGAGGATGAAGCACCAGTCTCCATTCAGGATCCTTCCCCACCTTTCCAAAATCGTCTCTTCCATTTCCTCCGTGCATGGTCCTACATAACATCGGACCATTGGGTCCTACGCACGGTGGAAAGGGGATACACCCTCCAGTTTGCTTCCCTGTCCCTCTTCAGGGACCCTTCTCATAAGCACCTCCTTCTACAGGAGGTCCAATCACTCCTGGATTTGAAAGCAATAGAGGAGGTCCCAGGAGAGTCAAGGGGCAAGGGCTTTTATTCCCCCACTTCCTAATCCCCATGGCCAAGGGCAGGCTTTGGCCCATCCTGGTCCTACATGGACTCAACAAATTTATTGTAAAGCTGAAGTTCCGCATGGTCTCACTAGGGACCATTATTCCTTCCCTAGATCCTGGAGAGTAGTATGCTGCCCTCGACATGAAGGGCGCATACTTCCACATTGCGATCTACCCAGCGCACAGATGTTTCCTCCTCTTTGTGGTCAATCAACAGCACTTTCAATTCACCATCCTTCCTTTCGGCCTATCCACAGCCCCCAGGGTGTTTACCAAATGCATGGCTGTGGTGGCGGTCTCCCTTCATCGACAACGGGTCCAAGTGTTCCCATATTTCAGTGACTGGCTTATTCAGGGTTGCTCCAGGGATCAGGTGCAGTCTCATGTTCAGCTCACCATGAACGTGTTCAATCGGCTGGGCTTCCTGCTCAATGTCGTGAAATACACTCTGGTACCAACCCCAGAGGATAGAATTCATAGGAGCAGTATTAGACTCAGGCCTAGCCCGGGCAGTTCTGCCGGAAGCACGCTGCCAATCCCTGGTGAACATCGTCCACAGCCTGCAAAGCTTCCCGAACTCGACCATGAAAACATGCCTGTGCCTCGTGGGACACATGGCCTCTTGCATGTTTGTGACCAGGCACGCCAGGCTGCAACTACGTCCTCTCCAAGCCTGGCTATCAACAGTATACTGCCCAGGTCGGGACAGGTTGAGGACGGTAGTTACCATCCTGCCAGGGATATTAGCCTCTCTAGGCTGGTGGCTGGACCCCAAATCAGTTTGCAAAGGGGTGCCATTTCACGCCCCGCAGTCCTCCATGTCCCTAGTCACGGATGCATCATCCCTGAGATGGGGAGCCCACCTCGGGAACCTCCGTACACAGGAGCTGTGGTCGGCAGGAGAGTTATCCCTGCACATCAACGTATGGGAACTCAGAGCAGTGCGCCTGGTGTGTCAGGCATTCCGAGAGCGCGTTCAAGGCTGTTATGTTGCAGTCCTCACAGACAACACTACGGCCATGTTTTAAATTAACAAGCAAGGGAAAGCCTGGTTGTCCCCCCCATCAGGGGGCCTCTTGTCTGTGGGAATTCTGCATAGTCCACTCGATCCATCTGGTGGTGTCGTTTCTCCCAGGGGTCCCAGAGCACCTTAGCAGACCACCTCAGCAAATCATCTAGGCTCATGAGTGGTCAGTTCACCCGGACATCATCCACTCTATCTTCCTGAAGTGAGACTTTCCCCTGATAATCGGAAATGCCAGGTGTTGTGTTCTCTCTTCAAGAGCGCTCTCCGGGTTCCCTGTTGGATACCTTCTTAATTCAGTGAAGGATCACCTGTGCTATGCCTTTCATCCATTCCCGCTAGTCCACAGGATCCTAATCAAGCTGCGCAAGGACAGAGCCCGTCTGATTCTGGTCACCCCGACATGGCCCAGACAGCCCTGGTATACCACTCTCCTAGAGCTATCAGTGGACATCCTGATTCCACTCCCACTGTGGCCAGACCTGATCACTCAGGATCACAGTCAACTCTGTCATCCTGACCTGCAGTCTCTCCACCTCACAGTATGGATGCTGCATGGCTAAATCAGTCTGAGCTGTGTTGTTTTCACTCGGACTAGCAGATCCTTTTGGATAGCAGGAAGCTCTCTACCAGGTCCATATACTTAGCCAAGTGGAAGTGGTTTTCCTGCTGGTGTGCCTGGAATTGTACGACCGCCCTACAGGTATCAGTACCTATCATCTTGGACTACCTCCTGTCCTTAAAGCAGCAGGGCTTGGCAATATCCCATGAATTCGACAACCGGTCCTTATGTGGGATCTTAACCTGGTACTATCCAGACTCGTGGGTGCCCCGTTCAAGCCGATGGCCACCTGCTTGCTCCTGTACCTTTCCTGGAAGACAGCCTTCCTCGTAGCTGTCACCTTGGAGAGGCATGTGTCTGAGCTCCAGGCACTCACATCGGAGCCACCGTTTACGGTGTTCCACAAGGATAAGGTACAGTTGTGACCCCACTCGGCCTTCCTCCCTAAGGTGGTGTCTGCGTTCCATGTCAACCAGGTCATATTCCTCCCTGTCTTCTACCCAAGGCCGCATGCCTCTTGACAGAGGCAACAGCTGCACTCCCTAGACATTCACAGGTCCCTGACCCTCTACACTGAGTGAACAAAACCCTTCAGGAAAACATCACAGCTGTTTGTTGCTGTGGCAGACCAGATGAAGGGCCTTCTGGTCTTCTCCCAGCGCATCTTGTTGTGGATCACATCATGCATCTGTGCGTGCTATGACTTGGCTGGTGTCCCATCTACGCACCTTACTGCCCACTCCATGTGGGCTCAGGCTTCATCTTCTGCTTTGCTGGCGCATGTGCCCATTCAGGAGATATGTAGGGCAGCGACTTGGTCATTGGTGCATACCTTCATCACCCACTATGTGATAGCGCAGCAGTCCAGAGGTGATGCTGTATTTGGTTCAGCAGTCCTTCATTCCGTGACATCTCACTGCGACCCCACCGCCTAGGTAAGGCTTCGGAATCACCTAATTGGAATCGATATGAGCAAGCACTTGAAGAAGAAAAGACGGTTACTCACCTTTGTAACTGTTGTTCTTCGAGA
>NC_133771.1:2160240-2186485 GCF_003597395.2 Chelonoidis abingdonii | reverse complement strand
GCCGTTGATCACTACCCATTGAGCCCGACGATCTAGCCAGCTTTCTATTCACCTTATAGTCCATTCATCCAGCCCATACTTCTTTAACTTACTGGAAAAAATACTGTGGGAGATCGTATTAAAAGTTTTGCTAAAGTCAGGGTATATCACGTCCATTGCTTTCCCCATATCCACGGAGCCAGTTATCTCATCACAGAAGGGAATGAGGTTGGTCATATGCAAAGATGATTGAGTAGTCTGCTACAGCCATCTTGGTATCTCGCTTCTTTCCAGTGCTGGGGAGATTTTGGCATGTCTTGCTCAATAGACTCTCCATCATCACTGATAACATCGGTTGTGGCTTTCATGTGGGATGTGGAACAGCAGATATGATTTTTGCTGCTCACCAAATACAGGAAAAGTGCTGGGCACAAAACAGTGATCTCTATATGGTGTTTGTAGACCTGACGAAGGCCTTCAGCGCTATTAGGTCATGGATCTTATATAAAGTTGGTTACTCGCACAGATTCATGACCAGTCGTGCACTTGTGCTGTGCTGGCATGCAGGCTAGAGTGCTGGCAAATTGTGCTTTATGAGTGCCTTTCTTTGTCACAAGCGGCATTAAGCAGCTCTGTGTGCTTGAATGGTATTTACATGAAATCGTGCACAGATGGCATCTCCAATCTCCAGCATCCCTGTGCTCACACTAAAGTGTTCGATTTGCTCATCAGACAGTTCCTCTTCACTGATGACTGTACGTACATATCAGAGGGGTGGCCATGTTAGTCTGGATCTGTAAAAAGCGACAGAGAGTCCTGTGGCACCTGATAGACTAACAGATGTATTGGAGCATGAGCTTTCGTGGGTGAATACCCACTTCGTCAGACGCATGTGGTGGAAATGTCCAAGAATGCCAAGAATTCTTGCCTGCATATTTATACCTGCCTCTGGAAATTTCCACCACATGCGTCTGACGAAGTGAGTATTCACCCACGAAAGCTCATGCTCCAGTACGTTTGTTAGTCTATAAGGTGCCACAAGACTCTTTGTCGCTTTGTACATACGTAGCACGGACCATTGTAGACATGCAGCATCTTATGTAGCGCTTTTCTAGATCAGTAAAGCAATTCAGACTCTGTTCGCGTCAAGAAAACCGAATCGCTTTACCAGCCTTTGCCAGGAAAATAGTCTGCCCCTGAATTCACAGCTGAGGGCACACTGCTTAATGCAGTACAGAAATGTTGCTATCTCGGGAGTGATTCACTTAATAATGCTGTGATGAATGGTGAAATCCCACAGTGTATTTCAAAAGCCAGGGCTGCTTATGGTTGACTTTGTCGCCACCTGTGGAATGCGAGAGGCCTTTGCCTTCACCCCAAGTTCCGTGTATCTCAGCTAAGGACTCTTCTTTACGGCCGTGAGACATGGACGCTTGATAGCAGGCACTTGAAGCAACTAGCGTGTTTTCACATTCGCGGTCTGCGTCTCATCTCCGATGTCAAATGGTTGCACAGGACACCAGGCACAGGAGAACAGCAGAACAGAAAAAGCCAAAGAGGCACGTGAGCGAAGTAAGCAGCTGTGGCAAAACCAGGTGGCCGCATCTGCCCAGCATGTGGCATCTTCAGATTCCTTAATGGCTTCTGACGCACTGAATCCAACCAACTCCTGCGTCGACCTTGACGGGAGACTGCAGCAACGTGAGGTTCTCTGGCCTGTGTTCTGTAGGGTGTCAGATTAGATGATTCAAATGGTCCGTTCTGGCCATACCATCTGAATCAGTTTGCGCCTGGCCACTCTCCCCCAGGGCACAGCTGGGTGTGGGCATGAGAATGGCAGTCGGGCTGTGTGCTCCTTGTTTCAGAACTTCATCAGGACAGCTCGTGGGGCCAGGAGAACTGCCTCGGCTCTGAGGAGAGGCCCCTGCTCTGAGAGCAGGCAGCGGAGTGGGGAGACACAGAGAGGGTGCCCCCAGAGGAAGCAAGCACAGGAGCAGATGCAGGGGGAGCTTTTCCATTAGCGTGTGTTTCCCAGCCTGCAGCAATAGTGGGAAAGCCCTTCTCCCTGCAGCCACCCCTAGGGCTTGGGGTCACCTCCTCCGGAAGGAAAGGCCCCCAGCCAATCTCCCAAATGACATCCACTCCGGAGCCGAGGGACTGCAGCAGAGCACACACACAGTGTCCCTGTCCCCACCGGGGGAACCCTCCCAGCTGGAACACACAGGGCTTGTGGTGCTGGGGCATGGAGGAGCCGCTCTTGATTTACTGGTTGAGTGTGTGGGGCATTGGTTGCATTGCGAGGGGGAGGACTCCAGGGCTGGAGAGTTGGGGGGGCTGCAGGTCGGGGTTACAGATGAGCACAGTCCTGGCTGGTTGGCACCCCTGCTCTTGGAGCTCTGCAGTGGTTCTCTCTTTATCGGGCTCTGAGCTACCCAGGCAGCTAGTGGCAGCCCTGTACTGTTCAGGTGGGACAGGAATGTGGCTGGGGCTCGTGCCTGAGATGTCAGGAGACTGGGAGCTGTTGAGGCACAGCTGGATCTCGGGAGCTGTCTGTCTGCCAGCTCGCATCCCCTCCCCAGCCCTGGCCTCTCCCTATTCCAGTGCCCCCCCCCCCCTTTTCCTTCCACTTCTCCCCCCTCTGCTGGCCTCTTCCTGCCTTGGCTAGGGCTGCGATCTTAGAGGCTCAAGTGCAATGCATCCTTGCCACTGGAAGCTGGCTTGTTCTCCTCTCCGAGGGTGACCCTCAGGCACATGGCTGGCTGCAGTCCCTGAGTGGCCTGTCATTGCCCATGGCACACAGCTACCAAGGAGGAGCTGGAAAATGACTTGAGGGCTGCACTCTCAACCTACCCTGTGCTGCGCCTTGCTGGGGTGTGGGAAATGGAGCCAGCCAGGCCTGCTGGGAGGGACCAGAAGGTCTGTATAGCAGCCCATGCAGCACACCCTCAGCCCAGCCCCTGTGCTCCTGGCTGGCAGGTTCTGCAGAGAGGCTGAGAGGCCAGTGTGGTTCCAGGAATCTGGCCCTACCGCAGCCTGTGCTGAATCCATTCCCAACAGCCTGTGGGCAGAGCAGCTTGCACCCTGTGTGACTGGATTGGCAGTGGGGCTGGGGGCTCCCCCAGGGAACATGAGCTACTGCTGTGGGAATGTGACGCAGGTTCCTCTCCTTGGGACATGTTCACATTCCTCCAACCATGCCAAGTGCCAGCGTCTCGTCAGCTCGCTGGGGCTGGGACACGGGGCTGCCTGTGCCAATGCTCCAGGCCCTGGAGGGGAGGAGATGAAGCTGCACCCCACTGCCATTGCAGGGGGCAGGGGAGGTGACAGAGCTTTGAGAGTGGGAGGATCCCCAGGGAATGGGTCATTCCTGGCCCTCTCTCAGACCTGTTTCTCTGAGCAGCCACCTGGGCTCCCCACTGCTGAGCACCAGGAATCCCTTACATCTCTGCAGAGCCGGGCTGCAGGGCCCGTTTGGGAGCGTGTATCATTGTGATGGGGTCAGGCCTCCTTGGCCTATCTGTCCTCTCCCCTCCCTCACTGCAGTGTCATTAGCTGTGCTGGCCGGAGGAGGGTCTCCAAGTGTGTGGCGTTAGCCCCCCGTCCCTGTGTGTAGATCCCCGGGTCCCCTCGCTGAGCTGGGTGGGGGGTGTTAAACAGGCTGTGTAGGTGTGTTGTGCACCCACATGCATGGGCACAGACACGCCTCCCTTCGGCTGGCCTCGTCCATTTATATTGTTTTCTAAATGGCACCCGGCCCCTGGAGGAGGCTGTCCCCTCCTGGCACCAGGAGAGCCTCCCACTGTCTCCTCCTTAGCAGGGCCTGGGGCTCAGCAAGCCAAACTCCAGAGAGAGCTGAACCCTCCCTTTGAACCCATCCACCTCAAACCTTGGTACCTGCCCTGGAGCGGCTTCCTGTCATGTCAGTCCTCTGCTCTGCCCTCACTGGCTGCAGCCAGCCCGCCAGGGGCTGGGAACTAGTCAGATTCCAGTCCCACTGGCCAGTCAGCTTGGGTATTGCAGGAAGTGGAGCTGGTGGCTCAGAAGGAGGCACAGTGCTCCCAATGCAGTGCTAGGAGACACGGGGCTGCTTTGGTGCCAGCTTTTAGCTGAGCTGTCAATCTGGGCAATCTGAGCTGATATCCAAAGGGTGGAAATCTCTTCCTCCTGTGCCACGACCCTTCCTGACCTAACCCGCCAGATTGCGTTGCTGCGTGCTGCTTTCCACCTCCTGTCCGTACCCTGGGCCGCGCTTTGGGATGACAGGCAATGTAGAAATGTAAAATATGCTGGAGTTGAGGGAGCAGCTGTCTGGCTCCTGCTGTGACCTACTGCACTGACTCTGCACTCTCTCTTCGCCTAGCAGAGGGAAGAGGAGCTGGAGGAGAACCGGAGCAAGGACGAGAAGCAGGAACCAGGGACAGCCACGAGGAAAGCGGGGCGGCCTGGCAGGAAGCGCAAACACGCCCTGGTGAGTCTGAGAATGTGAGGCAGCTCAGAGTCCTGCCAGCGGGGCTCTGTCTGGGCTGACAGTGCTGGAGAGAGGGGCGGTGGGCTGAAGGCACTGAACCGGAGCAGACAGTCTGGCTTGTTGGCACGGCTTGTGGCAGAATAGGAGTGTGGCTCCTGTATGTCTTGGGCTCGTGGCACGTCATGTGGTGCTTTGCACTTCATGGGCTGTGGCAGCTCAAGGGCAGGGCTTGCTTGGATGCTGTGAAGAGTGAGAAAGGGAACCCTGGAGGCCATGGCCTACAAGAAGGAATGTCCCACTTGTATGGGATTCTGTCACCGTCTGCCTTGGAGGGAGGGAGTCAGGAGAGCCATTCAGGAGCAGAGACGCTGTGGGAGAGGCTAAGGTAGGAGAGCCTGACCTGGTTTGACACTGCAGCTCACAGTTTCCGTGGAGAGGTGGCATCTCCAGAGACTACATTTCCCAGCATTCAGTGGGTCCATGCTGCTTGGCTGGGATCTAAGCTGCCCCTCCCCTGAAGAGATGAAAGTGCCTGTGACTTGCTCTGTTCTGTGATGGTCCTTTGGGCTTCTAGCAATTTGCAAACGTGGTTCTCTCTCAGGGAAAGTCAGAAGGGCCGAGTGTAAATGCACCAGAGCAGTGCCCCAGACGGCCTTCCCACGGGGTCCCTGCCATAGCTGGGGCTATGCTAGTGCCAGGAGGCTTGCGGATCCCTCTGGGAAGGCACAGTGATGGAGGACGAGCTGGACGGTAATGCTAACAGCCAGCGGGCAAGAAGCTGCTGAAATGCAGGTGCAGGGTTCACCCCATCGCATCCAGCAATACCTGGCCTTAGCTCCTTACCCCTCGGTAGCATGGGGGCGAGTCAGGCCCTTTACTGCTCCATTACAGAGGTGGAAACCGAGGAACAGAGCCGTTCTGACTTGTCCAAGGCCAAGAGGCAAACCAGTGGCAGGCCATAGACTAGCAGCTGGGCACCTCGGTTCCTGCTGTCTAGCCTGGCCAGTGCAGGATGCTCTCCTGCTCCCTCTGTCAGTGCTTCACCTTTCCCTGCCTCCCCTAACAAAGAGACGTGACCCCTCTGCCTCTGCTTTGGAGCATACAGGCTGTCAGCCCACTGTGAGGCCCAAGTGTACCCAGGATACTCCTATGGTCTCTAGGGTTGGCTAGAGCAGCTGCAATAACAAGGCATATTGAACTTCTCAGTTTACATATCAACTGTGGGTTCCCTCCCCGAGAAACCTTCCTGCTGTGCTGCTGATGCCAGTGTCCCATGCTCCCCATTGAGGGTACCTGTCCCAGAGCTCCCCGTTCCCAGCCCTCCCCCAATTCCATTTAAAAACTCTCCCCAACCCAGAGCCTCCATTTAGAAGTTGCTGGAAGCAGAAACGTCTTCCCAGCAGCCGCTTCCGGGGCCAATGTGCAGCAGGGGTCCCAGCAGTGCCCTCTGTTGGGGAGCTCATTGCATGCTCCCTGGGGGCTCATGCAGCGTGATGTACAGCTCTGCTTTTCGGGAGCCCACCAGGCCAGTCGCCAACCCCATCCACCCCAATACCACAACCACCCTGGCTGGGGGGATGTTTTTCAGACACTGTTCGAACCTTGTGCAGAGATTACAAATGCAAACACAAGGCACAAGACACTGCCCCCTTGGTGGCTAGTGCCCCCCTACCCCCTGTCCTGGATTGGGCCTGGGAGCATGTCTCCCTTGGAAAGCTGGACCTGCTGCAGCCTGTGCCACTCTCCAGCAGCTTCGTGCTGTGCCCTGCAGGTCCAAGAGTTGAGCTGTGTCACACCAGGGCGGGCAGACAAGTTCCTCTCAGATAGTGGCCTGCCACTGCTCCCCTCCCCACCCCTCAAGAAACCAGGAGGCTGCTAGCTTGAGCAGCCCTTGTATCACCTGGGCAGGGAAGCAACTGGAGTAAGTCTGAGAGCTGCAATCCTCCATAGGGCCTGGGAGGCCAGGTGGCCCCGAAGTGCTGACCTGGGGTGGAGCTGGGTTGCAGCAGGGACACTTCCCCTGGCTGGCTCCCGTAGTTTTCACACCAGCCCATCTGCCCAGCTGGGTCCCGTAGCTTTCACACCAGCCCATCTGCCCAGCATCTAATGCTGGCCAGCTCCTGGCCCTTTGGGAGCAACTTATGGCGGGCTCTTGATCTGCTGACACTTGGGTGATAATTACCCTGCGGGGGCCATGCTGCTGGGAGAAGATGCTCCCTAAAAAAACATCTGGTTTGTGCCCTGAGCCAAATGCTGCTGCCTGCTTCACCCCTCCGGCTGGGGAGGGGTTGGCAGGTTGTGGGGTTGTTGTCAACTTCTTGCTCGTCCTGCCCATAGACTGGCTGTGCAGCTGTCCCTCTGCCCCTTCCTGAGATCAAGTACTCTGCCCTGTCCTTGGAGCTCAGACCTTACCTTAGTCTGACAGGAGCTGTCCCCATCTCTGCTGGGGCAGGGCTTCAGACTTGGCCCTGGTAACCCAGTGTGTCTCTGCTTGGCACGTTGAGTATGTGAGCCACTGCCCAAGGAACAGGAAGCAAAAAAACGTCAGCGTCCTGCTCAGAGAGAGTGTTCTGGGGGAACTCTCAGGGGAAGCTTAGAATGGTGCTAGTTACTGTGTGCTGGGGATCTCCGGCCAGGTGTGAGAGCTGGTTGTGTACCTGGGGTGCCTGGGAGAGTCAGGTGTGGGGGACAGATCAGAGCTCTCAGCCCCATAGAGGTTTCTGCCCACAGTGGCTGGAGCGTAGCAGAGTGAGGGTGAGATCAGTTTTATACATGTGCACTTGCAATCTCCGCAGCTAGTGCCCTGATTAAAGCATGGCTTTCCCAAAGTGATTGGTAGCTGAGTTCCATAGATCCCAAAGCGAGGGATGCGGGGGTGGGCGGAATTGTGATGGTCTAGTCTGATCTGGAGCATAGCACAGGCCAGAGACCTGCCCCACAGTAATTGCTAGAGCCCATCTTTTAGAAAACCTGCCAGTCTTGATTGGAATGCTGTCAGTGATGGAGAGTCTACTGTGGCCTTGGGAAATGGTTCCAGTGGTTCATTACTCTCCTTGTTAAACGTTCGTGCCTTATTTGTTTAGATTCAACTTCCTGCTGTTGGATCACGTTAGACCTTTCTCTGTTAGATTGAAGAGCCTAGTATTAAATGTTTGTTCCTCAGGCAGGTACTTAGACTGATCAAGTCACCCCTTAACCTGCTGTTTGCTAAACTAAACACATTGAACTCTTAGAGTCTGTCACTACGAGGCAGGTTTTCTAACTCTGTATTCATCGCCGTGGCTCTTCGCTTCTCCAGTTTGTCAACATCTTTCTTGGCCTATGGCACCAAACACGGACAAAGGATTCCAGCAGTGGTCACACCGGTGCAAAATCCAGAGGTTAAATAACCTCTCGACTCCTACTCGAGATTCCCATTGATACCTCACAATTGCATTAGCAACAAGCACAGCTTGTTGGCACAAGAGGATATAGCGCAAGGTGGCATGGGCTGGGTGACACATCAGCGACTGGGTCCAGATTGCATGAGCAGGCATAAGGGCTATGGGCTAGGTGGTCTGCGACTTAGAGGTTGAACTGGAAGAAAAAAGGTAGTGGTTCTCTTCCAAGCTCCATCCACATGGGGCACCGCTCGCAACAGATTGTGCAGATGTTCCTTGGTGGTGCAGGGGCCTGGAGCTTGACTCCTTTTTGCCTACAGAAAAAAATAAGTGAGGTTATCTTCCAAGCCCACCCACTCATGGTGCCAAAAAGAACCATCATTAAAGCGTATGGGCAGATCTGTTTGGGTACGATCCTCTCCTTATATGTATCATCTGACAGCAGTGACCTAGTTAACATTTAACTCAGCTCATGCTGCTCTAACACCCAGGAATGTGAACGGGGTGTTCACCCCTCTGCCGCCTACAGACTTGACAG
Organism: Chelonoidis abingdonii; assembly: GCF_003597395.2. NCBI lineage: Eukaryota > Metazoa > Chordata > Testudines > Testudinidae > Chelonoidis > Chelonoidis abingdonii. The sequence goes on along the minus strand of NC_133771.1, from coordinate 2,178,120 downwards.
GTGTCACTGCCTCAATTATGCTCACATCACGTTTTCAAGGTTTCATTGCAGCCGTAACAGCTAGAGACTTCCCTTTTGTTAATGAAAACCAAGATTTTGGAGGACAAATAGCAACTTGGGATTGATGCTAGCGCACCATCCCGCCACATACCATGCCTATTCATGCTGGGGAGAGGCAGGCATAAGTGGCACAGGCTGGGTAGTGCTGAAGGCTTGCTGCTTCTGCATTTGGAACTGGAAGGTGCAAAGCTGTCCCTTGAGCACAGAGAGGTCAGTTGCCCAGCAGAGCTGAGAGTGCAAGAGGAACAGTAGCAGTGCTGTCTGGAGGGATCTATACCGCATGGCAAGGTGCTAGCAAAGCTCCCTGGAGAGGCTGTTGACTGCAGACTGGTCACCATAGAATGGAGCAGTGTCATGGAGCAGTCTCTGGCTGGCTGAGAGATAGAAATCAGGGATAAAGGGTCAGCTCTCCGAGCGGGTAACACAAATCTCTGTCCTAGGACGAGGACTGTGAATGTAGGGCACATCTACACTTAAAGTGCTACAGTGGTGCATCGTAGACACTACCTACATGCACGAGAGGACTTCTCCCATTGCCGTAGACAATCCATCTCCCCGAGAGGCAGTTGTTAGGTCAATGGGAGAATTCTTCTGTTGACTTAGTGCTTTCTACCCTGGGAGCTAGGTCAGTTTAGCTCCGTCTCTCTGGTGGTGGATTTTCTGATGTAAATTCTTGTGCTGACCAGGCCTTTGACACTTCATTGGGTTCCTTCTGGGAAAAGCCTGGGCATTGCTGTGGACAGCTTAGTGTGCATTGGTGGTCAAACCAGCAAGCAGGCTGCATAAAGACCAGGAGAGAGAATAATATTCCAGTGCCCTCATTTGACTGACTACTGGTATAGAGGAGGTGGGTGGGGTGCTGCCATTCACTCTTTCCCACATACAACAATGAGGGGAAAATTGGAAGGAGGCAGAATTAGCAATGATAAAGGGAATATATTCACAGTGTATCACTAACCTGTGGAACTCACTGCCACAGGCTGTTAATGATCCAAGAGCTTAGTAAGATTCCTGTAAGGATTGGACATGTATATGGATAATGAAAATAACCAGTTACATTAGGCCCAGATGTATAAGGCACATGAGGCCTCTTGTTTGAGGGCCTGAACCAACCACAAGCAGTGGGGAGTTTAGCAAGAAACTTCCCTCATGGGCAGGGTACCTGCTACTTGTCTGTAATAGCTCCTTTCCCTGTGACAGGAGGTGAGTGTGTCTGAGAGTTTAATGAAGGGTGAGTGGAAGCAGAGTGCTGATGGCATCTTGCACATGGGGGTGAACTGACTAAGGGAGTTGCAGACGGGCTGATCTTTCTGTGGAGTAGGCTAGGCCGGTTGAGCACTGGGAGCTCATGGTCAATGCACTGCAAAGACAGAGTGCTATGTTAGTGTGTTTTACGGGTGTAATTGGGCATCTCTAGAGCTCTGGTTGCGTGGATGTTTACAATAGCTCAGTATTCCTTTTGCTTTTCACAAGTTGGAGTTTTGGTCAACCTGGTGTTCTTGAAGGGCCCGAGACATCACGGAGTAACATTAGCTCTGGGTTAATAACAGTGTTTGCCATTTAATTTCCTGTTTTTTTGGTTTTTTTTAACAGAAAAAGAAATGATGGTAGGAGTCTGGTCATTAGGCAGCTGTAGTCATGTAAGTGTATAGTTCAGATACTGCTTCTGCCAGATAATGATGATAATATTTAGCTCTTATATAGTGCTTTTCATCTGTAGGTCGCAAGGAGGGAAACGTCATTATCTCCATTGTACAGATAGGGAAACTGAGGCACAGAGTGATTAAAGTGACTTGGCCAAAGTCATTCCACTGGCAGAGCTGAGAATAGAGCCCAGGTTTCCTGAGTCCCACTCCGCAGTTCTCTCTGCTAGACCATGCGGTTGTTATGTGATTCCTAAGTACCCCCCAAAATATGCTTTGTTATAGTGGAATGGGAATAATGGTTGTGCTTTGAAATGTTTAGCTTGTGTAGTGGCTTTTAGGGCTGGTGAAAGAAAGACGTTATATTGTGTCCCAAACACTTCACAACTTTTTTACAAAGTGGTTACAGGAACGTAAAGCCTGTGAGAGAAGACTGGTGTGTCTCTCCTCCCTTTAGAATCTGTGAACTTTATTAAATGCTGTTTTTTCCCAGGAGTCTGTATTTCAGGAACCCCTTGGTCAGAAAACGCCACATTAGGGTCACTAACTGTACCGTCTGCCCCCATGAGAGAGAGTAGATTTCAAGGTAACCCAAGTAACGGTGCAGATTTTAGAATACTTGGAAGAGTTGAGCTTTAACAGAAAAGTGGCTTCTACCTTAACAATTGTAGGCTGACAGTCCACTCTCCTGCTGAAAGGGGGGCCATTTAGGGAGGGTGGAGGGAAGGGGCTCTACACATTCCTCTGCAGCATAGAGGAGTCAGAGAGGTGTGAGGTGTCTCCATTCAGCTGGGAATACCCCAGGGAGATTAATACAGCCTGAAATGATAGCTCTGGGTTGTGTGAGCACTCCATTCGGTCTGCGGGTGTTTCCATTTCCACTCCCCGGTGCTGGAAAGTCTGAAGTATGCATCAGGCACACGTGTTCCCAGGGTCAGCAGTGTTGCCTTGGTGCATGTTCCCAGGAGGCATGTGTCCAGCTTCACACCTGGGGTGCAGGGCTTCCATAGATCCTGGCACTGTGGAACGTGGGGCTGGAAGGAACCTCAAGAGATTGTCTCCTTGTGCCCCCTGCACTGAGCAGGATCAAGTGAACTTAAACTAGCCATGAGAGGGGTTTGTCCAACCTGTTCTTATAAACTTCCAGTGATGTGATTCCACAACCTCCCTTGGAAGCAGGTCCCCAGAGCTTAATTGCCCTTAGAGTTAGACAGTTCTTCCTAGTTGCTAACCTCAATCTCCCTGCTGCAGATTTAGCCCATTTCTTCTTGTCCTACCTGCAGGGAACATGGAGAACAACGAATCACCACCCTCTTTAGAGCAGCCCTGAACAGATTTGAAGGCTATCAGGTTCCCCCTCAGGCTGCCACATGGGGGACAGGACAGGGAGGGGGTTTCAGATTTCCCCGAGAGGGACAGAGCCTTTCAGATCTCAGCTCACGTGAGGGGAGGCTGGAGGAGGGGCTCATGCACCCACAGAAATTCATGCCCTCCCCCAAGCTGATTTGAGGGGGGTCAGACTTCCATAGATGGGCAGGGTCCCCCCTGCTTCTGGTGCATCCCGGGGAGGGGCAGGCAGAGGGACTTGGGCATCCCCAGAGGAGCTAGGTCCCTTGGATTCCAGCACTCCTGTGAAGGTAGGAAGAAGGAAGTAGCCCTCACAAGAGAGCCCCTCAGATCCTGGCACACACTGGGAGGGAAGAATGTGAGACTGACAGGTACTTCTACCCCTATCTGCTACTCCATTGTTGGCATCACTGAAACTTGGTGGGATAATACATGTGACTGGAATGTTGGTGTGGATGGGTATAGTTTGCTCAGGCAGGATAGACAGGAGAAAAAGGGAGGAGGTGTTGCCTTATGTATTAAAAATGTACACACTTAGACTGAGGTGGAGATGGACATAGGAGACGGAAGTGTTGAGAGTCTCTGGGTCAGGATAAAAGGGGTAAAAAACAAGGGTGATGTCGTGCTAGGAGTCTACTACAGGCCACCTAAACCAGCTGGAAGAGTGGATGAGGCTTCTTTTTTAAACAACTAACAAAATCATCCAAAGCCCAAGATTGGAGTTTGGTGATGGGCCGACCTTAACTATCCAGATATATGTTGGGAAATAACACCGCGGGCCACAGACTTATCCAATAAGTCCTGGACTGCATTGCAGGCCAACATTTTATTCCAGAAGATTGAAAAAGCGTTCTAGGGGAAACTGTTTCTAGACTTCATTTTAACAAATAGGAAGGACTCGTTGAGAATTTGGAAACGTGAAGCAACCTTGGGTGGAAATGATCATGAAATCATTAGAGTTTGAATTCTAAGAGGTAGAAGGGAGTGACAGCAAAATAGAGACCATGGATTTCAGGAAGGCGGATTTTGGTAAGTCAGAGAGCTGATAGGTAAGGGTCCCGTGGGAATCAAGACTGGGGGGAAAACAACAACTGGGAGAGTTGGCAGTTTTTCAAAGGGACACTATTAAGGCTCAAAAGCAAGCCTATTCGCATGGTAGGGAAAGATAGAAATGTGCAAAAGACCACCTGGCTTAACACGAGATTCATGATCTACAAATAAAAGAGTCATATAAAAAAATGGAAACTAGGTCAGAATACAAAAGATGAATTAGGCAAATAACACAGGAATGCAGGCAGATTAGAAAGGCAAGGCACAAAATAGGTTTCAGTTCTGGGCTATGGGAATAAAGGGAAACAAAGAAGACTTTTTATCAATACATTAAGCAAAGAGGAGACGAAGGACAGGGTAGGCCCACTTGCTCACGTGAGAGGAAGAACAGTAACCGCGAAACTTAGAATGGCAGAAATGGCCTTAAGACTTCTTTGTTCGGTCTTCACTGAGAAGCCTGAGGAATGTCTAACTTGAATGCTTGGAAGGGGGTTTTGAAGAGAAATAAAAACGTGCAAGTTATCATCACTTAGAAAAGCTTAGATCCCTGCATCACCGGCTGATGCATGCATCCTAGATACTCAAGGCAGTAATAGAGGAGGTATCTGATGCCATCTGCTTTATCTTTGGAACGTCATGAGAGAGAGAGAGATTCCAGAAGACTGGAAAGGGTCAAATATTAGTGCCCATCTATAAAAGGGAATAAAACAACCCAGGCAAACTACAGACCAGTTAGTTTAACTTTGTGTGGAAAGTTATGGAGCAAGTATATAAAGAACTCATCTGCAACACTTGGAGGTGGTAAGGTGATAAGAATAGCGCATGGATTTGTAAAGCACAATCGATGTCAAACCAATCTGATCGCTTTTCTTGATTAGGGATAACGAGTCTTGTGGATGAGGAGAAGTTGGTGAATGTGGTATATTAGATTTTGTAAGGCATTTGATACGGTCTCGCATGATCTTCTTATCGATAAACTAGGCAAATACAATTTGATGGTGGCAACTATAAGTGAGTGCATAACTGGCTGGATACGCTACTCAGAGAGTAGTTCTAATGGTCCCATCCTTCTGGAAAGGATTATAACAGTGGGGTTCCGCAGGGATCTGTTTTGGATCGGCTCTGTTCATATCTTCATCAACGACTTAGATGTTGACATAGAAAGTCGCTTATTAAGTTTGCGGATGATACCAAACTGGGAGGATTGCAACTGCTTTGAGGACAGGGTCAAAATTCAAAATGATCTGGACAAATTGGAGACATGGTCTGAGATAAACGGATGAGTTCAATAAAGACAAATGCAAAAGTGCTTCCACTTAGGAAGGAACAATCAGTTTCACACATACAGAATGAGAAGAGACTCTGTCTAGGAAGTAATATGACAGAAAGATCTAGGGGTCATTGGACCACAGCTAAATATGAGTCAACAGTGTGATGCTGTTGCAAAAAAAGCAAATGTATTTGGGATGCATTAACAGGTGTGTTGTAAACAAGCACACGAGAAGTCATTCTTCCGCTCTACTCTGCGCTGGTTAGGCCTCAACTGGAGTATTGTTGTCCAGTTTGGGCACTGCATTTCAAGAGATGTGGAGAAATTGGAGAGGGTCCAGAGAGAGCAACAGAATGATTTAAAGGTCTGAGAACATTACCTATGAAGAAGGCTGAAAGAAAATTGGGTTTATTTAGTTTTGAAAAAGAGAAGACTGAGAGGGGACATGATAGCGTTTCAGGTATTCTAAAAGGGTGTCATCAGGAGGAGGAGAAAACTTGTTCCCTTAGCCTCTAATGATAGAACAGAAGCAATGGGCTTAAACTGCAGCAAGGGAGATTAGGTTGGACTTAGGCAAAAGTTACCTAACTGTCAGGGGTAGTTAACACTGGAATAAATTGCCTAGGGAGGTTGTGGACTCTCCATTCTGGAATATTTAAGAGTAGGTTGTAAGATGTCTATCAGGGATGGTCTAGACAGTATTTGGTCCTGCCATGAGGGCAGGGGACTGGACTTGATGACCTCTCGAGGTCCCTTCCAGTCCTAGAGTCTATGAATCTATGAATCACCTCCATGTCCCCCTTCCCAATATCAGTCCCCACTCACTCCCCCTAATCCCCATTGCCTCACTTGAGTCCCCCAACCCCTCATTCCTATTCCCCTGAATCCCCTCCCCTGCCAACAAAGAGTCTTATATCTATTCCACACACGAATCCTTTCATTATGTTCTCCCAATACAGACACTCTCCTGAGAGAAGCGGATTTTACCCTTCAGAGCCCGTGGTCAGACTCCAATTAACACTGGCTGGGAGGGCCTGGATCAGGAGCTTGCTGCTTATCCCTGTGAGCTAAGCACGAATCACCATCCTCTTTAGAGCAGCCTTGAACAGATTTGAAGGTTATCAGTTTAATGCTTCCGGCCTACAAACCCCGTACGCTCCTCTGTCTTCCTCTTGTTTTCACTTTTCCTCCTCCAAAGGGCTAGTGGGTGCTTTGCACTCTCTGGGGGTGACCATTCAGCAATGTAGGGTTTCATTGCCATGCCTGGGTTAAAAAAAAAGTTGCAAAAATGTCACTCTTTAGCACAGCTGTTTTTTTCGTGGTCAGCATCTGGAAAACCCCATGGTCACATGACCCCAAATTTGGCTCACTCACCATACCCACCTTCCCAGGACGCACCCCACATTTCAGATATTAAAACACTGAAAAGAGTTGAGCTATACGTAAAAAGGTGTAGTGGTGTCACTGTTGGCTAGAGCTGGGATTTTATAACAATACAGGCCAGGCTTGGGCTCCACAGTTCTGCTGGTGAAATGTGCCTCATATCAATGTATCTCGTGCCTACGCTGCTGTCAGGGGTGATTACAGCACATATGGCAATCTACGCTGACTTCCCTACAAGTCGCGGTGCAGCCACAGTATCTTGGGTGGTGGCACAGGCTAACTGCCTGAGGACAGGCCTGCCCAGGCCCCTGGGTAGGTACTTGGGTGGCTAATGGGCACTGCCGCAGCTTCACTGCTCCATTTAGCGAGCTGTCCCAGTAAAAGCTAGCTCAGGTATCCCTCTCCACTGCAGTGTAGACATACCCTTTGTGTGGATCCACAGTCGACTTGCAGTCCTGCTGGTAAAACCCCAGCTCTCCGTCAGTGGCTGAAAACCACCTCCCCGACTGGCATCAGTCGTCCCCTGGCTCTGTTCATCCAGTAGGCCGCCTGTGCAGATGCTGTGGTATCTGTACCGGTAGAAGCAGTCCTCCATCAGCAGGTCCACAGTGACAGCAGCTGCTCTGGTCAATTTTTGAACTCTGCTGCCTGGGGATTGCAGTGCTTGGAAGCCTGATCCCCCACCCCTTATTCCCAGTGTGATTTTGGAATGCCTCTCTCTCTGTTAGCCCCCCTCTGTGACCAACCCCATGGGGCTGACTCCACGTAAAGCTACAAGCTGCGTGCTGCTGCCTGGTCCAGGAATGTAGTCCCAATTTCCTCGGCCTGTAGGGAGCAAGAGCTGTGCAAACTCAGCGGCAGAGAAGCTGCAGAAATAAAGGTGTCTCTTCAGACGCTGCAGAGGGCGTGCAGCAGCTGGGGTATGACGGGGCCGAGACGCAGTGCCCAGCCCAGGGGAAAGTACTGCAGCAGTTGTACCATGACAGACACAAGGGAGACAACAGGAAACTATATGGCCAGTAAGAGTCCCTTAGTATAGGAACCCGCTTTGAACAGCATGTCATACTGGTTATAGCGTATGAAACCAGAATAAGCTATGCTGGGTATATCACTTGTATAACTGCATCTACTTTAGGAGCTTTGCCACTTATAACTATACTGGGTAGTTAAATCAGCAAACCATTAGGTTAAGGCAGGCATAGGCAACTCATGGCACGCGTGCATGAAGCGGCATGATTGAGCTAAGTTACTTCGATGGTCACACTCACGCTTGCCCAGGTCCTGGCCACCGGATTCCGGCGGGACTCTGCATTTTTAATTTAATTTTAAATGAAGCTTTCTTAACGATTTTAAAATTTATTTTGACTGTTACGAGTACGAGCAATAGTTTCGTCTATATAAATTATTGACTTATAGAGGGCCCTTACTAAAAATGTTAAAATTATATTACTGGCACATCGAAACCTTAAATTGTAGAGTGAATAAAGGAGACATCGGCATACCACTTCTGAAAGGTTGCCCGACCCCTGGGTGAAGGCCTCCATAGCTACAGCTTTCCTTTAGTTTCCCATGTGTTCCCCATGTTACATTGTGCTCTGGGATCCCTTTCTCTCACTGTGCTGAAAGCCATGTAGCTGGTGGCCCGCTAGTTCTAAGCTTCCATATTCTTTCTTCAATTTCCCTCCCTACAGAAAGATACAGAGCTGGGCGGGCCTGCCGTACTTCTGGATTCTAATGACCTACAGGCGAGTAACTTAGTTTGGGCATCTCTATGCCATCAGCCTAGGCAGGTGAATTAAATCCCTCAGGAGTGCAGGGATCTTGCTCTTTGGTCGCAGGTCTTTGCTTGCCTCCTGCCTGACAGCTGTGAGAGAGATTGCCCTTTGTTTTCAATTCCGTAGACCTTTCACTCCTATCCTCCTCGTTTGTTCAGATTGTGCCCCCAGCACTTGCTGTGTTTCTGGCCTGTGTCATTCGACCCATCCACTTCTGACTCTTCTGTCCTTCTCAGGAGTGGCTTTGTCCCCCTCCAGCGCTAAAAGAACCAGCCGCAACTGATTATTTGTGTTGCAGTGCTTGTGACTGGGTGCTGTGTGCCATCCGTTACTAACAGCTAGTGCCAGTGTACTCACACCAGTGAAGGACATGTCTCTGCCTCGAGGAGGCTTACAGTCTTGACAAGACCATGCGTGAGTGCAGGCAGACAAGTGTGGGTTGAGGGAAACAGGGGAAACGAGGGCGAACCGACGGGTGTTTTAGCATCAGGCCAGCTGTGTGCACAAGTTGTGAACGATTGTGCCAAACCAGCTGTGCTGGCCGCAATTCAGTGAGTCCACAGCAGATATATCTCTCAGCCGTCAGTGGCAATGTGGCGTAGGGGAGGTGATTGGGAAGGGAGGGTTGGTCTGGTGTCTCTGAGAGTTTTGACCAGCCGTGTTTTCCCACATGGAGGTGTGGCAGCGCATGAGACGTGAGGAGATAGGTGATCTGCGTGCTTGGCTGTCCCTTGAGCAGTAGTTGAGGGTGAGCTATGAGGGGCTCTGGAAGCGCGAAGACACGTAGTGTGTGTTTGACGAGTGGTGGCGACGGGGACGGGGCCAGTGGGATGGACAAAAGCGGACACCTGTGCAGTTGCCAGTGGCCAGCAATTACGATCTTGCTGGCCAGCGTTTGGAAGGAGGCTGAGAGCGAGTGGCAGGCAGACGATTAAGGTAGATCAGGGCTTGCGACAAGAGCTTTGATTAAATCACTGGCCTTGGAAGCGAGCATGGGTCGCGGGCGGCGGACTCTGTTTAGTGTGATCATAGCACTGGTCGTCTGCTCTTTCCGTGAGCCTCCTGCCCCTCCAGTTGGTGCTACTGGCAAGGAATCTCATGGCGTGCTTGCTGTCTCAGATTGTTGATACGCCTCGCTGTATACATTGCCACGCTCACAAGGTCTGTCGAGTGGTGATTTGCACTTCGCCAATTGATCCAAGTTGACAGGAGCTCGGCCAGTCTTGGAGGGCTTGGTGTCTGTGCCCAGACATGGGCACTGGGGCCACTAGTCTCCGTTGCTACCTTGGTGCTCCCTACTGCAGTCGCTGCTTGCTTAGCACACGCTTGGGAGAGAGCTGAGCTGGAAAGAGGCTGCTGCCTGCTGAGCAGTTTGTGGCAGGTGACATGTCTATACCCTGTGTACCAACAGTGTATTCCAGGCTGCCAAGATACGTGACCGGGCTGGGCCAGCCTCGGCAGCCCGTCAGCGCTCGGGCCCTGCCGGAGAATTTTTCCATGCTTGTTTTCAGGGGAAGCCCCGGCTGTGTGGGTACTATATAGTCCACAGCTGAGGCCCTGCCCGCTGGCTCGCTCCAGGCGAGGGCCGAGGCTGTGGCCAAACCCATCTTCTGGGGAATGGAGCTTGGCTGCTGGAACCATCGTGGAGAGAGCAGAGCCTGTGGTGCAGACACTCCATGTGCTCTTGGTGGCTGTGTTAACTGTTTGGGCTGTTAAGGGGCAGCATCTCCCTGAGGCCTGGCTGGTGGGGACGATTTGCTGTCAGTCCATCTACTCTGGGAGCTCACCTGAGGCAGCTTCACAGTGCACTTGGCCATGGGAGTGGGAGTCCATACTGGCCTCTTCATAGTCAAAGAGTCAAAGGCCAGAAGGGACCATCCAGTCTGACCTGCTGTCTAGCACAGGCCACCAACCCACCCAGTTACCCCGGCGTTAAGACCAATGACCGGGATTAAACTAAAGCATTCCAGCCCTCAGGAGACTGAGCTGGTTTGTGTCACTGGCCGAAAACAGGAAGGAGTGACGTGCAGCACTGCCTCGGACTCCTGCAGCAGCCGGGAATTTATAGGGTGGGCTGCCCACACGATCCCTGTAGGTAACCCACGCCCTGTGCTGCAGAAGAAGGCAAACCTTCTCTGCCCTCCCCACCCTCCCCCAGGTCCCTGAACTCTGACCTGGGGAAAATTCCTTCCCCACGCTCAATATGATAATCAGTATAAGAACGGCCACACTGGGTCAGACCAAAGGTCCATCTAGCCCAGTATCCTGTCTGCCGACAGTGGCCAATGCCAGGTGCCCCAGAGGGGGTGAACCTAACAGTTAATGATCAAGTGATCTCTCTCCTGCCATCCATCTCTATAATCTGATGAACAGAGGGTAGGGACACCATTCCTTACCCATCCTGGCTAATAGCCATTGATGGACCTGTCCTCCATGAACTTATCTAGTTCTTGTTTGAACCCTGTTATAGTCTTGGTTTTCACAACATCCTCTGGCAAGGAGTTCCATAGGTTACCTGTGTGTTGTATGAAGAAATACTTCCTTCTGTTTGTTTGAAACCTTCTGCCTATTCATTTCATTTGGTGGCCCCTAGTTCTTGTGTTATGAGAAGCAGTGAATAACACTTCCTTATTTCCTGTCTCCACACTAGGCTTATTAATCTCACCTGATATGGAAGCTGTTGCTCCTGAGCATGTGAGCAAGACCCACCAACCAAGCACTGGAGAAGGAGAATTCTCTGTACCCACCCCCTCCAGTGCCCCGTCTTCAACCATGGCCATCTCTGATACTTCAGAGGAAGGAGGGGGAAAAACTCCAGAATACACTGGCAGGGAACGATTCCTTCCTGACCCTTGCGGGTGACTTGCTGAAGCCCTGAGCCATGCTGGCTAGGCAGGGGGGTTAAACTCTGTAGGCTTGTTGGTATTGGGGCACAGGCGGGTGCTGGGATTTCTTGGGCTCTGTGTCCCATCCTAGTGGTGTCAGACTCTCTCCAGACAGGAAGCTGTGCTGGAAGGGGTGGTAAGGTCTCGGTTCTTCCATTGGGGGGGGGTGTGTTAGGGAGTGTGAATGAGGGAAGTGGCACATGAAGGGAGAAACCAAAGGAGGAAGTGGGAGAAGGGAAGGAGTCTGGCTCAGCTTGTGTGTGCTCTGAGAGGACTGTGCTGTCCTATGAGCACGGCCGGCTAACAGCTTGTGGATGAGTGATCCTCTCATCCCACTCCCTTCTTGTGGGAATGCAAGCCGAGGGGAAGAGTCTGGGGATGTGAGTGGGGCACTGCTCCTGGGGGTGGGAGGAATTGCTGCTCACTCTCCTTTTGTGGCTGTAATGGGACCTCTGATTGTATCAGGTTTTCCTGGGGCAGGTGAGTGAAATCTGCGACGGTGAAGTCCTGCCCCAGCATGTAGCATGTCACTCAGAGCGGCTCTGAGGGAATCTGCAGCTCCCATGCCCTGTGCTGCCACTTCTCCTCCCTCTTCTTAGCGGGTCATGGGCTTTGAATTGCTAGAGCCAGAAGAGCTCTGGTAAGGCCCCCACTTCAGGTGTCCCCTGGGACCCAAGCAAGAGTATGGTGGATCTGTTTGTGACAGGAGTCCGGGGCACATGCATGGGGGTGGGCATGCAGAGGTGGGCTGGGAGGTTGCAGTGCTGTGCATTTTATGGTGGCTTTTTCAGTCTCTCAGGGAGCAGTTTATGTTAGCGACATAAAACGAGTGCCTCTCCTGAGTTCTCGGGAGTGCAGTACCATGCGGAGAGCCACTCTCGCAGTATTTCAGCTCCTGGAGACCAGAGCAATGTGAACATAGCTCTGAGCCCTGCCTGGCTGTCTCTAGCTGCAATCAGTGCAGCAGCTGAGCACCCCCTACCAGAGAAACATAGAATATCCGGGTTGGAAGGGACCTCAGGAGGTCATCTAGTCCAACCCCCTGCTCAAAGCAGGGCCAATCCCCAACTAAATCATCTCAGGGATAAAAGGGAAGATCCTTTCATGGATTGAGAATTGGTTAAAAGACAGGTAACAAAGGGTAGGAATTAATGGTAAATTCTCAGAATGGAGAGGGGTAACTAGTGGTGTTCCCCAAGGGTCAGTCCTAGGACCAATCCTATTCAATTTATTCATAAATAATCGAGAACGGGAACATGATACAGTTGCAGAGAACTAAACACTCAAGAGATTAAGACCAAAGCGATTGTGAAACTTCAAAAGACTCACAAAACTAATATTGGCAACAAATGTCAATAAATTTTATGTGATAAATGTTATAAGTAATGCGCATGGAAAAAATAACTCCCCATCTCATACAAATGTGGTGCAATTAGTCTACAACGCAGTCAGGAACAGCGTCTTGGAAGTCTCAGGTGTTCTCTGCTTATAGTCCTAGCCGTGTTGCAGTGGCGTCAAAGCAAAAGGATGTTTAGGAATCATTACAAAGGAGGATAGAGAATAACGAGAAATATCTATGCCCTTTATATCTGAAATCGGGTTCGTCCACACTCTCGAATACTGTGTAATGTTTCTTCTCACTCAAAAAATTCCTAGCACAGAAAGGTTTCAGAAAAAGGCAACTCAAATGTATAGGAAAACGCCAAAGGTCCAAGAGAAAGATAAAGAGGCTAGGTTCCTTCGCTTGGCAAAGAGGAGACTACAGGAAGGACATACGACGTCTTAAAATCGAGTGATGTGGAGAAAGGATAAGGAAAAGTTATTACTTATTCCCACATCATACAGAAACTGGGATTCACAAATGAAATACTAGGCAGCATGGCTTTACAAATAACAAGAAGTTCTTCACAAAGAATCCTGTGGCCCTTTATAGCACTAACAGGGGTTTGAGCATGAGTCTTCGTGGGGTAATCCCACTTGTCAGATGCTGCGAGACTGACGAAGTGCGGTAATCACCCACGGAAACTCTCGTCCTGCTCAAAACCCCTGTTCTATCATAAGTCCACAGGTTCCTGCGCTTTAACAGATCCACGACTAACACGGCTATCTCCGATACTCTTCCACGAGCGCACAGTCCAACTTGTTGAAATCCTACCTGAGAAGTTGTGGAGCTGGGAACGTATAATGTTTAAAGGGAAACTGGAATTATTTCATGTGTGCCTAAGTTCCATAAATGGCTATTAGCCAAGGATGGGTAAAGAATGTGCGCCCTGGCCTCTGTTCACAGGTGGAGTGATGCGCAGCGAAAAAGATCACTTGATCTTGCCTGTTAGCTTTCACTCCCTCGGGCACTGGCATTGGCCATTGTTGTGACAGATACTGAGCTAGTGGACTTGGTCGCCGGTTTGCCGTTCTTATGTTCTTTCTCCAGCCTGACACTTTAAAAAACCTCTTTAAGGAGGAGATTCCAACCACTCCTGGAACCCATTCCTGCTTCACCACCTCTAGTTGAAATGTTTCTAATATCCACCTAAACTCCCCCACTTGCAACTTGAGATACCATTGCTTTTTGTCTGCTCATCGTACGGAACCAGATCTAGATCCATCCTTTTGACCCCCCTTCATGGTAACTTGAAAGCAGCTTCAAATCCCTCATCTCTCTTCTGCAGACTAAATCATCCCAGTTTCTCTCAGCCTTTCTCATAATCATGGTTCCAGCCCCCAAATCTTGTTGCCTCCACTGGACCTCATTTTACCCTCATCTCTTGTAGTGTGGGGCCCAAACTGTACCGTCTCTAATAGGCTTACTGAATGTTGAATAGGGAATGATCAACGTCCCCTGATCTGCTGGCAATGCCTCTCTTATACAGCCCAAAGCATTAGCTTCTGGCAAGCAAGGGCACCTGTTGTACTGCATATCCCTACTCATCCTTGTATCCCCAGGTCTTTTCGCAGACTGCTGTAGGCCAGTCCAGTCCCAGCGTGTAGTGGTCATGGACATTCTTCCGTCCTAAGTCGCTCTCCTTTGTTCTTGTTGACCCTCATCAGCATTCTTTTGGCCCATCCCCATATGTCTAGGTCACTACTGACCCTTATCCTCCGTACCTCTCCCCCAGCTGTTATGGATGGACGGGGCTCATCCCACGATCAGTCCTTATCTGTTAACAAGACCCGCCCATTGCCCAAAAAAACTGCCACGGCCGCTCCACCACAGCGCCCATCAAAGCCCCTTGAACAACGATCCTGGGCACACTGCTGGATACTAGTGCACTGACCTAGCCGTTGAACTACCGACTTGACGCCGACCATCTAGCCACAGCTTTCTATCCACTTTAAAGTCCATCAATCCAATCCATCTACTTTAATGCTGGCAGAACTGTGGAGACTGTACAACGATCCTGCCGGGGCTCGACACCTCCCTGGGAGGGAGGCGCCACATCGTCCTCGCTGTCACATCTAGGGTCCGACCCCCTAGGACGCCCGGAGTCCAACTTCTGGCGGCAACGAGGTCGGCTGTCCCGTGCAAGAAAACGGGCTCGCGCCGCTGCCAAAGTTCGGAAGCGAGAGCTGACCCATCACCTAGTTGGTAACAGCATCAAAAACAGTTCGCAGTTCATATCACTCTGG
Organism: Chelonoidis abingdonii; assembly: GCF_003597395.2. Classification (NCBI taxonomy): domain Eukaryota; kingdom Metazoa; phylum Chordata; order Testudines; family Testudinidae; genus Chelonoidis; species Chelonoidis abingdonii. The sequence continues at coordinate 2,163,080 of NC_133771.1, read as the reverse complement.
CCTTGGGGCAGGCAGAGCAGTGGCACAGTCAAAACGGGACTCCACCCTTGTCGTTGGGACCCAAACCACGTTACATAGTCCTCACTTACAATGAGCTCCTTGCCGGAGAGGGAATCTACACCCAGAGCTACGGGGTGGCAGGGATTATGGAACACAGGCCCACCCGACTCCTCTGGCTGTTCCAGCCGGGCCTCCTGGTAGCGGCTGTCACGCTAACGGGGTCGTGGATCCATGACCGAACACACTTGACATAGGCAGGTGCTGGGCCCTGACGGGTCAGCTGCCCCAGTACTTCCAACATCCCTCTGTTCCTCCTGTGCCGGGGTCTCAGTTCGGGGCACGTCCGTACTACGTTCCTCCCAGTCAGCTGGGCAGCAGTCCTATGCATCTCGAATAGCGGGCCAGGCCAGACTGGGGGCTTCCTCAGGCCGTAGTCTGCGACGGGCAGCTCGCGCTCCTCGTTCATAGTGGCTGCTGGCAGTCGGTAGCTCCTCGCGTAGCGACGTGGGGAGCTTCTCTGTAAGCTTCTCGTCGATAGCGACGTGGGGAAGCTCTGGTGGCTCTCGTCCCGCCTCTGGCCTCCGACAGCCTCCAGTTATCGAGCTCGGCCACTCCTGCTCTACGGCGGCCGGGCTCCGAAGCTGGCAGTTGCTATTCTTTCCAGTCGCCGCCGAGCCTCTGACGGCGCAGAGACTTCCGCCTGGCGTCCGCCCCTGTGATATTGAGTGGGCCGACCGCTCCTGGAAGAGTAGCAACGCTCGTACGAGAGACCTATCAGAGTTTGCTGAAGTCAAATATTCACACCCACTGCCTTCCCATCAACCACAACCCATTATCTCATCATAGAAGGCAGTTAGGTTGGTCAGGCATGACTTGCCCTTGGTGAGTCCATGTTGACTGCTCCTGATCACCTTCCTCTCCTCCAAGTGCTTCAAAATGGATTCCTTGAGGACCTGCTCCATGATTTTGCTGGGGACTGAAGAGAGGCTGACCGGTCTGTAGTTTCCCAGGTTCTCTTTCTTCCCTTTTTTAAAGCTGGGCACTATATTTGCCCTTTTCCAATCGTCCGTGACCTCCTCCAATCGCTATGAATTTTCAAAAATAATGGCTAATGGCTCTGCAATCACATCAACCCATTCCCTCAGCATCCTTGGATGCATTAGATCCAGACCCATGGACTGGTGCATGTCTGGCTTTTCTAAATAGTCCTTAACCTGTTCTTTCATCACTGAGAGCTGATCACCTCCTCCCTGTACTGTGTTGCCCAGGACAGCAGTGTGGGAGCTGACCTTGCCTGTGAAAACAGAGGCAAAAAAAGCATTGAGTACTTCAGCTTTTTCCACATCACTTGTCACTATGTTGCCGCCCCCATTCAGTAATGGTCTCACACTTACCCTGACCGTCTTCTTGTTGGTAACAAACTTGTAGAAACCTTTTTTGTTACTCTTCACATCCCTTGCTAGGTGCAACTCCATATGACGATGCGGTTCTGGCAGGACCCAACTGAGAGTGCCAATTCAGGATCAATTGCTCAAACAGGGCAGTCACAGCCCTAGGCTGGGGTTTTTCCACCTCTAAGGTAAACCAAACCAGCCAGACAAAAATGACTTTGGTTTCACCCCACTGGCCAACCACAAGTCACACAAGCAATTTCCTTAGACACTCCATTCTCCCAGTATCACCACCAGTCCCACACGTCCTGGGGAGGAATGGTTATGAAAACCAACACCCCAACAACAGAAAATGGTTCTCTCGATCCCAAAGAATCAATCCCCAGACCCAGGTCAATATACACATCAGATCTTACCCACAAATCACACTGTTGCCAGTCCTTTAGAATCTAAAATCTAAAGGTTTATTCATAAAGGGGAAAAGGTAGAATTGAGAGCTAGAATTGGTTAAATGGAATCAATTACATACGGTAATGGCAAAGTTCTTAGTTCAGGCTGGTAGCAGTGATTGAGTAAACTGCAGGTTCAGATCAAGTCTCTGGAACATCCCTTGCTGGGGTGAGTCATTCAGTCCTTTGTGTAGAGCTTCAGTTTGTAGCAAAGTCCCTCCAGCCGGGATCAGGACTTGAGTTCGAATCTGACAAAGAGAAAGAGAATGCAAAATAGGCAACCTGACTTCAGAAAAGCATTACTGACTCTAGCGGACTGATGGCGGGATTCCTGGAGGCTAATAAGAGGGCAAGGTCCAGGAAGGTGGCCTGATTTTAAGGAAGCCTAGTTGAGGGGACGAACCAACCTCCTAAAGTGGCGAAAGAATGCAATATCGCAGTGACCAGCTGGTTTCACAATGAATATTGAGAGACTTAACACAAAGAAGAAGCTTGACAAAGGAACTTGGACACGATGATCAGGGTAGAGGTAAAAATATTGGTTGCGCATGCAGAGTGTATCAGGAAGGCAAAAAACAACTGGAAGTATACTGTATGATTAACGGGACCACATAGAACAGGGTTGCAACCAAGGTCCTGTAGTGGCACAAATCTTATGTAAAGGGGACAGATAAGTATCTAGGACAGGTATTGGGTGCTGGTAATGTATTGCTGTCTATCTTTTGAAGTTGAATTATGAGTATTGATGGCTGATCGCTGTATTTCGAGAAAAAATCCGCGAAGTGGGTGTCTCTGCCACTGCCGTGGCCTTAGGACTACAGTAACACTAGACCCATGAGAGGAGACGATACGCCTGTAACTCGCAATGTATCGACTGGATTGCCATGTGATCCAGACCTTCCTTTGCTGTAACTTTCACCGTAGAACAAGACGTTGTTCTTACATGAAGAGCCTATTGAAGGTTATGCCTCATCTCATCTTGTCTTCATTGCTTTCTTAT
>NC_133771.1:2156681-2158164 GCF_003597395.2 Chelonoidis abingdonii | reverse complement strand
CTGTCACGGAGGGGCAGAGGATGCTGAATGCTCCCAGGAGAGACCCAGGAGGTGAAGACATGTGAGCTTCTTGCCCTGAACAAGTCTGCTCCGAGGGAGAGGAGGCTCCCCAGAGTCCTGCCTGGCTTGGTGGGGAGCAGTTCCAGAGCGTCACCTCGTGACTCCGTGACAGTGCACAGCTGGGGAGGGCCAGACATGTGGCTACTGGCAGCCTGGAGCTGGTGGTGCTGATGAAACACTGGCTGGTTATGGCTCACTTGGCGCTCGGGGAGTGGGGGATGTTTGCTGAGCTCCTGTTGCCAGGCAAGTGTGTTTAGATCTGGGTTCCCAGCTGGGGAAGCCTCGATCCAAGGCTGGCAAAGCTGCCCTGCAAGATGTGATTGTGTTCCAGGGACTCTCCTCTCCTCTGGCCCCAGGGCCATCCATGTGCACACAGGTGTCAATGAGCAGGGGAGAGCCTGTGCTTGATCTGCAGCTCACATGCTGCTCTCGGCGCATCTTCATCCCTTACGCTCCATCCCGTATCCATGCAAACGCACCTCTCTGTGCACCTGCCCACCTGCCACTGCCTCTTGGTGCCTGGGTGGGGCAAAGCACCAGTGCAGGGGCAGGATGGGCAAGTTCCTCCTTGCCCAAGGAGATGGCACAAGCTGCGCTCTAAGCCAGCGGCTCTGCAGCATGAAACCCAAGCCTGGAACAAAGGCAGGCCTTGCAGGCCTGTGCACAGGACTCTGGGGTTCTGTTTATTTTCGACTCCCAGGGAGCATTCCGAGGTCACTGATTTCTAAGAATAACCGAGGGCAGCCAAGTCCAAATGGAGAAGCCGCCAAATGCCTTTCACTGGAGAAGAAGCAAATAAACAGGCAGGGATCCGCTGGGCCAGGAAGTGACACACACACACACACACACACACACACACGCTTCACTAATGATTCAATAGAATCTTGTTGGCATGCCGAGCTGAAGCGTCAAAGCGACCAAGCTCTCAGGTCCCTCTCAGCCGGCTGGGGTGACTCATAGACTTTAAGGTCAGAAGGGACCATTATGATCATCTAGTCTGACCTCCTGCACAATGCAGGTCACAGAATCTCACCCACCCACTTCTGTAACAAACCTCTAACCTATGTCTGAGTTACTGAAGTCCTCAAATTGTCGTTTCAAGACCTCAGTGTGCAGAGAATCCTCCAGCAAGTGACCCATGCTCCACACGGCAGAGGAAGGCGAAAAACCTCCAGGACCTCTCCCAGTCTGCCCTGGAGGAAAATTCCTTCTCGACCCCAAATATGGCAATCAGCTAAACCCTAAGCATGTGGGCAAGACTCACCAGCCCGGACCCAGGAAAGAATTCTCTGTAGTAACTCAGATCCCACCCCATCTAACATCCCTTCACAAGCCATTGGGCATATTTACCTGCTGATAATCAAAGATCAATTAATTGCCAAAGTTAGGCTATCCCATCATACCATCCCCTCCATAAACTTAT
>NC_133771.1:2128589-2155879 GCF_003597395.2 Chelonoidis abingdonii | reverse complement strand
CGTCTCTGAACCTGTTCCAGTTTGAATTCATCTGTCTTAAACATGGGAGACCAGAACTGCACACACTATTCCAGATGAGGTCTCACCAGTGCCTTGTATAACAGTACTAACACCTCCTTATCTCTACTGGAAATACCTCGCCTGATGCATCCCAGGACCGCATTAGCTTTTTTAATGGCCCACCACAGCTGTGGTTTGACCGTGTTAGTCTGTGGTTCCTGGCCCGTAGGGATGTGGAGAGCACCTGAATGTGTAGCAGAGTGCAGGGTGATGAGTGCTTTGCACGTCTCAGGCCACAGGTGAGCTCAGCCCGGCTCTGGCTCACCTCGGGAGTTTTGAGTGAGTACTCAAAGCTCCTTGGCACCCCTGCGGCAGGGGGGAGGGCACTTTTCCCAGCCAGGCATTAGTGACGTGATCATGTCATGTGAGAAAATCTGAATCAAGTTAGAGATGTGGGGTTTATTTCAAAATATCGGTAGGATAAGCCTTAGACACGTAAGAGCCCAGTGTCCCTCATGGCTGGAGGTCTGGAGTGAACATTCAGGAGTTTGCTGCTTATTAAATGGAACTTCTGTTTTATGTCTGTTGTATCATACTCTTTCTGTCTGCCTAAGCTGGGGGGTGTCGTTTTGCTAGCGTGGCCCTGTCTGTCTGCCCGGAATGCTACCCTGCTCAGATACCCCTCCTGGCTCTGCTCGTGATGTGCTGAACACAAGGGGCTGCAGTCTGCCCTTAGTAGGGCTTCACGCAGTAGCATCCTTTCATGAGTCAGTGGCAGGCTGCTCCGATGGTGTCTGTAGCATCTTTCTCCTTTCCTTCTGGCCCAGACCAGATTTCCTCTTCCTTCCTGATTCCTGATAACTGGAGGGAATCTCTCCCTCACGATCCACTGGAGGAGACAAGGCCTCTGCCTCCAGACTGTCCCCCCTCAGGACTGGACAGGGCTTTGCATCAGTGGCCCCCCTTGGTTATGGCAGGTTTTGGTGGAAATTGGCCTGAGCTTTGCACATGGCCTGGGGGAATGTGTGTGTGAGTGTGACACTCCGTGCAGGGATCTAGCTGGTTCTGGTGTGTGAGATGGATATTGGTGTGTCGGGACAGTTGGAACAGCGTGGCCAGTTCGGGATTAGCCGGGGCTGTTTGCTCAGGAGGGGAGAGCTGTTGAGATGGTCCTCTTGGGCAGCTGTTGGGTGGGGAAGAAAGGGGACCCTTCCCCTTGCCCTGCTAATGAGCTGAGCTCAGTTCAAGCTCCTGCCCTGCAATCTCAGGAGCGAGCAGTGGAGGGCAGCTCTATCTCAGCTGCACTTCCTGCGAGGCTGCAATAAGAGTTACTCTGGTGCTGGGTCTCTGTACCTTCCAGGCTGGGAGGAGGTCCTGCCCAGTGCCCCCTGCTAGCCTTGAGGCCTCTCTAGCTGCTACCCTGTGGGCCAGGCAGGCTCCAGACTAGCTTGGTCCTAACAAACACCCCTTGGAGTGACTATTCTTGTCAGGCCCCCATCTGCTGTGCCAGGGGAAGGGAAGCACCAATGGACTGGGTGGCCCTTGGAGGAGAGGGGTGGGTTGGATACCTGGTGTGGCCCAGGACTGAGGTGTGTCTGTCTGACCGGGTTAGGAAACACCTGTTTCCACAGTGACCCCCAGCACCGTCCAGTGGGGATGGATTCTCCTGGGCTGTCTATAGGGGCTGGGCCAGCCGCAGACTAAGGGCATGGAGAGGTCCTGGCTGCATGGGGGTATCCAGCTACCCGGCACCTCCAGCGCTCTGGCTCCTACAGCAGTGGCTTCAACCTTTTTTCATTTGTGGACCCCTAAAAGATTTCAAATGGAGGTGCAGACCCCTTTGGAAATCTTAGTCGTAGTCTGCAGCCCTCCAGGTTGAGACCCACTGCCCTACAAAGAATCCATGTGCCTGGCATCATTCCACCTGATTCCCTTACAGGACTGACCACACTGCTTGCATCTGAAAAGTACAGGTCGGAGAGAGGGGATCTAGGATGGGAATGACGGACATTGCTGAGCTCTGTGTGTGCACAGCCCAGGCCTGGAAAAGCTGGGGTACTGCGTGTCGGGATTGAGGGGCTTTGGCAGAGTTGGGGAGCAGATCCCTCGACTGGGATAGAGGGAGAGCTATGATTAGATTGAATGATTGGATTGTGGCGGTGGAAAGACCAGGACTGGAATAGCTGGGGGTTGGGATGGGGGGACGCTGGCAGAGGGGTTGGGGAGCCGGGGGTTGGGATGGGGGGAAGCTGGCAGGGGATTGGGGAGGCTAATGGGTGCTGCCGAGAGGCAGGGAGTTGTTGACTTAGCTGTACCCTGCTGGTGCTAAGCCCACATTTCAGCACCATTGATTTCTCACTAATGTAGGTCCGAGTGTTGAGTGGGTTTGGCAATGGGGACCTGCACGTGCCTGCACCCCCAAACCCAGCCCCTCAGGAACGTCTGGGAGGTGGTGGGGATCGCAGGAGGTCCTTGCAGGGTCAGCGTGGGGCTGGAGGAGCTGGTAGCTGGGACCATGGGCGACGGGTAGCAAAGCAGGGGAAGGCTACGCCTACCCAAACTGCCCGTGGCCCACCATCCACCCCCTGGCCCCTCCTGCTTCCTGCCATGCTCCGCTGCGGCTCCTCCTTCCCATGCGGGCGCCTGGGGCACAGGAGGGGGCTGCTTTCACCTGCACCTTGGGTGGGGCCTCCACACCCCCACTTTTGGGAGAGCTCCAGCACCCCTGCTGGGGCAGGCCTGCAGCCAGGGACTCTGGGCAGTTGGAGCCAGTGCTCATGCTGCCCGCCCAGCCAGTGCTGGGGAGTAAGGGGCATGCTGCCTTCCTGCCCAGTGCACTGGGGGCCATGGTCAGCTGCCTGCCTGCCCGTCGGCCGCTCCAGGACTGCGGGGGAGGCTGGGTGCTCAGGCAGGCCCGGGGCTCTGGGCTCATAGGGAGGAGAGGAGTCTGGGCAGAAGGGGCAGGTCAGCCAGGGGCTAGCCTCCCCCAGCCCGTGGTTCACCCCCCACCCATGGCTGGGTCTCCCACAACTCTGCTGGCGACAGAGCTGGCATCCCCCTGGCTGGAGAGGGCTGCGCTGGCAGCTCCCTGCTGAACAGACTGCCTCCCAGCCAGGTGCTGCACCTAAGTGTAGCCCACAGAGACTACAGCTCCCATCATGGAGTGCAGCCCAGCCTGTGTGAGCCAGATGATGGCACAGTGCATGCTGGGGAGCTGTGCTGTGCTGTGCTGCTGGGTCTGTGCAGTGTCTCCTGTGTTTGGTTCGCCCTGGGCCTGGGGTGGCAGCTCGTAGGGTGGGAGGGGCTCCTGTGTAGGAGGGCTTCTCTACCTGACGCCCCCCGCTCTGGGTGTTTGTACCAGGGGATCAGCCTCCCCTCTGAGACTGTTTCCTACACTGACAGTTGTGATCTCTGAGTCCTGGCTGCTTTTCCTCCAGCTGGGGCAGGCTGCCCATGGCTCCTGCGGGACCACTGATCTGGGCAGTGCATCTTTCCAAGGGGCCAGCGCAGAGAGCCCCACAGGGTGCTCCTCAGCTCCAGGGGCGCGTGTGCGCTGCCTGACTCACCCCTCCATGCTCTGTGGCACTGCTTGTCTATGGTGGGAGCAGGGGGCAGGGAGCCAGGTTTCCTGAGTTGCATTCTCAGCTCTGTCCCTGACTGGGTCACTTCTACACTCTGTGTGTGGGGTGATGCTATTTACCCCACCCAGGAGTGGGTAGGAGGCTAAATGAATGGCTGTGTTGGGTTCCTTAGGTGAGAAGAATGCAAAGGCTGGATCATACCATTGTCGTCCCCCAGCCTCCTGGTCCAGGTACTTCAGAGGGGGGTGCAAGACATCTCATGGTGAAGGCCCCGTGTGCTCTGTGCTACGCTGGATCTGAATCATGTTGCAAGGTCTCTGATCCTGCTCTGCTCTGCTGCAGTAGCATGGGATACATGGCAGCTATTGAGTTCAATCTGGATCGATCTGACTCACACAGTCCATGTGGCAGCCCTGGGTGACTTGTTCTGAGATTAAATTAATTGATTTCATGTTGCCCTCATGCGTTCTGTGCTCAGCGTGCCACAGATGCTGTGCTTCGATAGCTGGGACTTCTGGCATCTGGGGGGCAGCAGAGGCAGTTTGGGATTAACTGGATGGTTATAGTGAAGCAACCAACAGCAAAACCATTACAGCGCTGGCATTTACGGAGCCATCTTTAGGTTCCAGAGTTAACCCATTATGATGAATGATGCTGTTCATGCCTCCCAGAGCTATTGTTTCAAGGTGTCAGCAGCCTAGGGATGCCTGCCGTACTGACTCTGCTGCCCCGAGCCCTTTAGTGCCATTCTTTCCCTACAGCGAGGTCCCTGGGCAGCAGCATCCCTGCACGTTAGCCCTGGTATGGGCATAATACTAGGGAATTAGCATTCCAGTTGAAAGCTCCTCTGTCCTGCTGGAGGATTAATTTTCTAGCAGGCTGCTTTGTGTCTTGCCTTCACAGTGGTCTGAGAGCAAGGCCTCTCTGCTGCCTGCGGAGCTGACACACAGCTCCTCCCCACCAGCACTCGTTTGTGATGGGAATTCGGGAACGGTATGTACGGCACCTTGCACTGTCTGCGGGCACCGTGCGGCCTGCTGGAGACCCCAGAGGCAGCTCTATCCAGCTGTAACCTGGTCCCTTCCTCTGGTGCCAGGGGAAAGGGGCTGAACTGGCGCCGAGGCAGTGCATGCTGGAGGCTGGTGTTGCAGCCTGGAACAGCACTGCTTACGTGGAATGACGGCTGTTTCCTGAAACTGGATCGGGTCTGGAAAGAGCTGGCTGTGCCCATCAGAAGGTCTGCAGCCCGGCTGGGAAGGTGCTGCCAAAGGGAAGAGCTGGAGGGAGGCCAGGGTTCTGTCTCTGCACTGTAAAGGCACAAAGCAGAACAACTACATCTGCTTGGCTTGGCTGGAGCCCCATGTTGGAGGGGGGAGGGGGCACTTAAAGGCACAGCCTGCTGAATTCTGAACACAGGAGGGGGAGCGTGGGATTGGCATGCCAGCAGGGTGGATACTGTACCCAGGCTTTATGGGGCATAGTGTAAATCACTCTGGGGGTGGGTGCCTGCTGGGGTGGGGTGAACTGAGGTCAGTGAAGGACGGAGGGGGGAAATGTCAGGTCTGAGGAGCGATCAGCTGAGGAGAAGGGGAATTGAATGCCCCCGTGTGATCCCCTGGTCGCTCAGTGTGTGATCCTGAGAGAGCAACCTCATTCCTGCATCCACCGAGTCCCAGAAGCTGAATGGTGCCTTGTCTGGCTAGGAGGTGCCCAGCCCAGCTCAACTCTGCAGCATTGTTCCTCCAGCAGTGCTGTCCCTTGGCCAGAATGGGCTGAGCCCTGTGCAGCCACATTTCCCGGGAGCCCTTGCAGCAGCCTGCGGGCTAATCCAAACCACATGAGTTGGTTTCCCGTTTCCTCCCTGGGAAGTGCACAGAATCATTGTTATTGTTTATAATGGAGCCTTCAGGATGCAGCTTGGAACGTGGTGTGAGCAGAGCTGCAGGAGGAAGCCGAGGGAGGAGACTGCACTGGGATCAGTTGCTGTGATCCCATTTCTGGGAGTGCTGTCTTTAGGCTCGAGAAGGCTGTCAGTGAGCTGGGGCTGTGCTGAGCTGCTCTGTCCTGTGCAGGGTGCTTGCAAGACGATTAGCTGCCCCTGTGCTTAACGCTGAAGGGATAGGCAGCGAGGTGGAGTGTGGCAAGTGGAAAGGTGACTGGGTGAGATCTAATTGTCCAGGCCATGCACCAAAGGAGAGCAGGAACTGTATCTGGTCACGGGCAGGGATGGAGTCCGGCTGCCATGGGAGAGAGACATAGGCCAGCGTGTTAGCACGCAGGGCACTGAGCAGATGGGAGCAGCCCAGCCCAAAGGCAGCTTGGCCTTATTCTTTTGCACCCGAAGCAGCTGTCCTGGCAAGGATCTGGGCTGGGATTCCTGGGCAACAGAACTGCTCTGTCTCCTTCAGCTCATAAACTCTGGATGTTGCCTATTGTAGTGATGGAAACATTCGGCCCGTTTGCTTGGACCAGTGCAGGATTGTCCCCTACAGTCTGTTCCCTCTGGTTTTATACAGTGTGAAATGTTCCCAGCAATGGGGTCTCACTCCTGCTTGGGACATGCCCCCCAGCTGGACCATCTCCCCTGCTGCAAAGCTCTTAATCAGAATCAGTGTCCGTGGTGCGAGGCACTGGCCAAACACAGAACAAAGAGATGGTCCTGGCCCCACAGAGCTCACAGTCTGGCTAAGCCAAAAACCAGCAGATGGATACAGTCAGGCTGAGCGTGCTCTTTGGAGTCTCTTCCAGATCCTGAAGGCAGCTATTAAATAAGAGCAGACCTCACCACTCCCTGCTTAGTTTCCAAGCCCCCTCACAGCGTCTGGTCTGTTTGACAAGGTTCTTATCCAAGCCAGTCCGAATTAGTATGGAGAGGGATGTTGCAGGATATTTTGTAACATCCCAATACATTCTGCTACTCCCCCTGTGCTTCTGAATTCGGTCAGATAAACCCACAATGTCTTGTCCAGGTTTGTTCTTTAAAATACCCCGCAGCTAGTTATCACTCATAATTCTGTTAGTGCGGGGACGCTGTGTGTCTTTACATACAGTTCTTTGTGTACCTGAGGCTTAATATCATGCAGTGGTCATTTCCCGCATCACACTCCTTTTTCTTTGGTAGCCTCAGTGGCTATTCCCTAACTGATTTGTAGGTGCTCCCCACAGCTTGTTGTCTGAAGGTCTGCATTACTTGCTGAGGGGCCAGAGGGTTTCCTGGGGTTTGGTGGAGATGGGTTTGGAAAAGCCGCTTGGTATCTCCTTGCTTACAAAGGGGCGCGCTCTTTCTCTAGTGTTTCATCATGCTTTGATGAATTCCTCACAGCCGCTCTTTGCTGTGTCTGCACTACCGGGGCCCAGCTAGAGCATTGCAGCTGTAGTGTGGCCACTTCCTGCTGTGATGGAAGGAATTGTTCTGCTGAGGCCACGTCTACAGTAGTCGCAGGATCGATGGGTAGTAATCGATCTATCAGGGGATGCCCGATTCGACGCCCGTACTCCACCTTGGCAGGAGGAGTAAGCGGAGTTGACAGGGGAGCTGTGGCGGTCGACTTGCTACATGAATAGCATAGCTGAAGTTGCATATCTTAGATCGATCCGCCCAGCAGTGTAGACCAGCCCTGAGGCAGTTAATCCACCTTCCCAAGAGGCAGTAACTAGGGCGAAGGAAGAGTTCCTCCGTAGACCTCGCTGCATTGACAGCAGCTCAGCCTTGCTCAGGCAGGACATTTTTCACAGCCTTGAGCAGCGTAGCTAGGTTGAGCTAAGTTTTAAGTGTAGACCTGACCTAATTCCACAGATCCCTTTGGGCCCTCACCAGTTCCAGTCCAGGTTAACTTTTGAAACTTCTGTTTTTGTTCTTTGCATTCTTGTGGTTTGGAGGAACTCTAGTTTGTTGCATCTTAATATAGAGTGTCCATAGTCCCTGCCCTCCTGCTGCCCATCAGTTCTGCTCAGTGCATTTCCTAATTCCTCTCACTTTGCTGTTCTGAAGTCAGATCCCCTCATGCTGCTGAGTTTAGGGAATCTTCTTCTGCCTGTGGGGAATTCAAGGAGCTTGTGGCACGTAACAGGCTTTTCCTAGTAGTCTCATTCTCCATCCTGCTCTCTCTATTGCCATGGGCTTCACTTAGGTGCCTCTTCACATCCTGGCCTGGGTCTGTTTCCTTACAGAGGTTTAGGTGACACAGGCCCCTTGTGATAGTTCGACATCCTTGAAAATGACTGCTTCAATGTGAGAATTCTCTAGACAGTCCTGATATCAGAGCTTCCTAGATCCCCACACCAGAAGGCACCATTGTGATCACTTGGTCTGATCTCCTGCATAGCACAGGTCAGGGACTGGCCCCACAACAATTCCCAGAGCACATCAGCAAGCGCTCACCTCCCATCTCAGACAGAGTGTTACTGCTATTTATGTGAGTGCTGGGTGCTGTCAGGGCCAGTGGGAAGCATGGTCCTGCCCCACAATCCTAGGAGCAGGAGTAGCAAACAGTGTGGGTGTGAGGGCAGGGGAGTGACTTGGTTTTGGCCTGGTGGGGAGAAGGCTAATAATGAACAAGACTGTGTTGTAGGAGAGGGGTTTGGCTGTGGGGAGGATGGTGGTTTGATGGGCTGGAAGTCAGCAGGACATCCATGGGAAGGAGAAGCTGATGAACAGGGTATCAAGACTGGTGTCACTGGGAGAGGGGCCCCAGGGCCGTGCTGTGAGAAACCAGGCAGGGGTAGGGGCCAGTGGCCAGGAAGGTTAAGCATGCCCTACAGGGGAGCTGAGGTGGCTGCCCTATAGAGAAAGACCTGCTCTGGCCTGCCCAGGGAAGATCTGCTGACCTCTCCTCACAGATAAACGAGGTCTTTTCCCATATTCTGCACAGCAGCAACTCCTGCAGCCCAGCCTCTGTGGCCTGTCCATGGGTGGGACGGCAGCCGCAACCCATCACACCTGCTTCCTGAGTTTTGGCAACGTACAGTCTAATTTATCCCCTTGAGGGGGGGCTCTCTCCTGGGGACCGAAGGCACTGTTCCTGTGAGCAGGCGCCATCCCCAGTAGCCCCATCTTGGGTGGAGCCCTGAGCTCCCGTATCTCTAGTGGTGGTTTTATTAAGGACCAAATCAGCAGAAAAAGCACTCTGGGCCCAGCATAATCCTGCTCCCGGGGCTGGGCTGATCACTGGGCATGTCCTCAGGACTGCTTACCTGCCCCGTGCCTCCCTTTCCTCCCCCGAGCCCAACAGATATGCCAGATTAAATACGGGGCCTGTCTACACTTACAGACGAGGTCACCCCAGAGACAGTGCTCTGTGCTCTGAAGACCATGGTTAGGTCAACCTAGTCCCCAGAAGAGATGCAGTTGGCTCAACGGAAGAGCTACCCTCTCCAGGAGCTGGCTTGGTGATGGTGACGGACAGACCCCTTCCATCCGTGTCTCCCTATGGCAGTAGAGTGGTGCAGCTGCAGAGCCCTGCTTGTGCCTCTGCAGAGTAAGCATGGCCAGGGACAGAGAGGTCACATGCTAGTCCTTACTGGCCCACTCACCTGAATCACTCTTATCTCCTTCAGGGAGCTCTCCCAGGCTCCAAATGCCTAGCACAGGCAGCATAGCAGTGGGCTGAGCTCCATGTGGGAGGATCAGCTGCAGGATCCCCAGCGGGTTGTGCAACAGCTGCTTAAGCCCTGGCAATTGGGCGTCGCAGCCCTGAGTGCACCTCTTGAGCCGTGTATCATCGGCTTGTCCAGGGAAGGTGCAGAGATGACCTGAAGTCAGCGGCTGCCTGTACCTGGTGCTAAGGAATGACAGACGCCCTGTGCCCCAGGTGAGTGCTGAGTGATTGTGCCATATTAGAGAGAGATCACAGCTTGGCATCCGATGACTTCAGGGCACTGGCATTCCCAGAGCGAAGCCGAGTCGCTTGGCCTGGGCAGTACAGGACTGACAGATTCCAGGCTTGATCCCTTCTGTCATGGTCTGGGGGTGCAGTTCAGACCACAAAGGGGTTGTGTTACTGCTCCCCCTGGGCACATCGCAGCACTTTGCGGCCATCGCTCCCTGCGTGGGGATGCAGAGGCCAGCCTACCATCCTGCAGGTCACATACCAAGTGTGTGCATGCTACACAGGCCTGAGCCAACCGTTCGGAGCCTGGGTACCACTCTACTCTGACTTCCACCAGCCTTGGGTGCCACCGGCCAGCTGGCCCCTGTACACTCCCAGTCCTGAATGTCCCTAAAACCATGTGCCCTGCAGCGCCCAGCCCTCCCCTGCACACTCAGAGCAATTATATGGCTCCTTGCTTCTTTAGAGAGACCAAAGTTTCCCATCTCCTGATGGAAACGGGGCTTCCAGGTTGTGACTCTGCCACGCTTAACGGCCGTAGGAGACAGAGACAGCAGTGACATTCCCTGCTGGCGGGGAAGTACCTGTTTCTCCTTTGCTAGGACACTCTGAAGCGCAATGTCCCCTAGTTCCTGATGGAGTGTCACTGCCGTGCAGACATTTGGTGCTGCGGTTAATCACCAGTGTGTGACAGGCCTTCACTAAACACCTCACTCCCTACACGGTTATAACCCTGAAATGTTGGACACAATCTGATGATTCAATTGCTTAGCACTTGAGGTTCACAGAATCATAGAATCTCAGGGTTGGAAGGGACCTCAGGAGGTATCTAGTCCGACCCCCTGCTCAAAGCAGGACCAATCCCAACCTAAATCATCCCAGCCAGGGCTTTGTCAAGCCAGGTCTTAAAAACTCTAAGGAAGGAGATTCCACCACCTCCCTAGGGAACCCATTCCAGTGCTTCACCACCCTCCCAGTGAAAAGAGTGTTTCCTAATATCCACCTAAACCTCCCCAGTGAACTTGAGACCTTGTTCTGTCATCTGCTACCACTTGAGAACAGTCTAGATCCATCTCTGGAACCCCCTTTCAGGTAGTTGAAAGCAGCTATCAATCCCCCCTCATTCTCTCTTCTGCAGACTAAACAATCAGTTCCCTCAGCCTCTCCTCATAAGTCTTGTGCCCCAGCCCTCTAATCGTTTTTGTTGCCCTCTGCTGGACTCTTTCCAATTTTCGACATCCTCCTTGTAGTGTGGGGCCAAAACTGGACACAATACTCCAGATGAGGCCTCATCAATGCGTTGAATAAAGGGGAGTGATCAATCCTCCATCTGCTGGCAGTGCCCCTACTTATACAGCCAAAATGCGTTGGCCTTCTTGGCAAACAAGGGCACATTGTTGACTCATATCACAGCTTCTGTCCACTGTAACCCCTAGGTCCTTTTCTGCAGAACTGCTGCCTAGTCAGTCGATCTCTAATCTGTAACAGCGAATGGGATTCTTCCATCCTAAGTGCAGGACTCTGCACTGTTCCTGTTGAACCTCATCAGATTTCTTTTGCCCAATCCTCCAATTTCTTAAGAGGAAACCTGAAAGACAGGTCACGCCCCCTGTCTTTATAGCCCAGATAAAGTTTCTCTTCCCTACTGGAACTTTCTCCTGCCTCACTTGGTAGCATGGGTCGTTTGCCTGGCACATAAATGGACCTGCATTGTCTCGGCTTGACTCTAGGCTGGGCATAGAAGCAAAGCGCCCTCCTTTGTCTAGGGCAGACCTGTTTACCACTCCCCTGACGTGCCTGGTTTAAACACCCATTAGTGGAATTCCAGTGTGTATCTTTAACTCTTACTAACACACGCATGGACATCATGCAAGAACATGAATGACCAGCGAGGCATTAGTTTCCCAGTGACATATGACGTGACACCTGGTACATACAGGTTAGAGGCACAGTGAGCTGGGGTGCATGGAGCTGGTCTCCTCAGCTGATCTGGGGGAGCCCCTTGCCTTCTGGCACTGGGATCACTTAAGGTACCCCTTCCTATAAGATTTCATCTGAGTGGAGTACTACCTCTGATCTCTGGTCTCTTACCTTGGCCTGTCTCTGACCCGACTCCTGCCTCTCGGTTCCAACGCGGTGCTGCCTGATCTCTGGTCTCTGACCCTGGCCTGACTCTGACCTCGACTCTGCCTCTCGGTTCTAACCTGGTACTGCCCGATCTCTGGTCTCTGACCCGACCCCCATCCCTGCCTCTTGGTTCTAACCCATGGCTGTCCGATCTTTGGTCTCTGACCCCGGCCTGACTCTGACCCAACCCTGCCTCTCGGTTCTAACCCGGTACTGCCCCGATCTGTCTCTGACCCCGACCCGACCCCTGCCTCGGTTCTAACCCGGTACTGCCCGATCTCTGGTCTCTGACCCTGGCCTGACTCTGACCCCAACCCTGCCTCTTGGTTTAACCCGGTACTGCCCGATTTCTGGTCTCTGAACCCCTACCCTGACCCCTGCGTCTTGGTTCTAACCTGGTACTGCCCAATCTCTGGTCTCTGACCCTGGCCTGACTCTGCCCAACCCTGCCTCTTGGTTCTAACCCGGTACTGCCCCGATCTCTGGTCTCTGACCCCGACCCCGACCTGCGTCTTGGTTCTAACCTGGTACTGCCCAATCTCTGGTCTCTGACCCTGGCCTGACTCTGATCCCGACTCCTGCCTCTTGGTTCTAACACGGTACTGCCCGATCTCTGGTCTCTGACCCCGACCCCGACTCTTGCCTCTCGGTTCTAACCTGGTACTGCCCGATCTCTGGTCTTGATCCCGGCCTGACTGTGATGGAGGAGGGGCTGTCTGCAGGGGGATGGGAGAGCAGGGATGTCTTTAGGTGAGAGACAGGATTTAAGCCTGTAACCTGAGCCAGGTAAGGGGGAGGGAGGCAGCACCCGGGAGCCCGGAAGCGGGACAAAGAGAAGGGGCCGGAAGAAGGGAAGGAAGTTTAGTTTTGGTTTTGGGCTGGGTGGTTGGAATTCGGGGCTAAGCTTCCAGGACCCCAGAGGGGCTTGATTGAGGGGTCCCTGGCTGAGCCTACAAGCTCGGCTGTAACCTGCATTCCTGTTGTCCAATAAACCTTCTGTTTTACTGGCTGGCTGAGAGTCACTGTGGGTCCCAGGAAGAGGGGTGCAGGGCTAGACTCCCCCACACTCCGTGACACTGACCCCGATCCCAACTCCTGCCTCTCGGTTCTAACCCGGTACTGCCCTGGTCTCTGACCCCGACTCCTGCCTCTTGGTTCTAACCTAGTACTGCCCCAGTCTGTGGTCTCTGACCCGGGCTTGCCTTTGACCTTGACTCTTGTTTCTGGGACCTCGCCTTGCAATTCCTCTCACTCCTGCCCAATGGCTCATGTCCCTGGTGGACAGACTTCAGCCCAGCTGTGACTGCTAGGCCAGATCACCTATACCACGGTCCATTACAGCATGTACATTTGTGCCAACTCATAGAGCATTTGTGTCGGGGTAGGTTTGTGCCATGTGTGACAAGTTGTTTGTATGGCTTCCAAACAGTCCACACAATTTGCAGCAGCTCAAAACTTCTCCCTTTCCGAGAGTTTGGTTTTATTCAATTGAGGAACTTGCAGTGAAGCTAGCCAAGCCCTAGCTCTGGCTTCTCTCCAGGCTGGGCTGCTCCCAGGGTTCCTCTCTGAGCTCAGCTCTGCCCACACCCTGTGTTCTCTCCCGTAAGATCCGACCCCACCTCCCCTGTATTCGGATGGTTTCAATGAGTTACAAGAATCAGCATCTGCCACTAGGCCTGGGGGTTTCAGGCAAGCATTGGCATCTTGATACAGTACAGAGATAGAGAGCGAGAGACTGTGTGTGTGTGTGTGTGTGTGCATGTTCATGCGTCCACATACCGCTGAACACATTGGAATGTGGCTGAAGTTACTCCATTCCCTTCACTTCATATCTGTGCAAGAAAGGAAAGCCCTGAAGCCAAGGGGCAGGGCAGGTCCGGCACTAAAGCAAACACAGCCGTGGTGGTTCAGCAGTGTAGGGGCTGGGATAGTAACACAAAGCATTGCTTCAGGCGGATGCTCTCCCTAGGGGATTTCAGGGCAGCCACGGTTGCTCTGGGAAGGGGTGTGTGTGCAGGTGTCCCGCCATGGAAAAGCTGAGAGAGATAGACCGGGAACAGGCTGTGTCACCAGTGGCCTGCAGTTCCTAAGGCAGTCTTGCTGTGTGGTGGGGTGTTAAAGTTTCCTTGGGCAGGGGGCTGGGCACCCAAGGTCCCCTCCATTTCCCCAGAGGATGGGAGGATGGGATGTCAGTCGCAGAGATTGGGCTCTCAAGGGCTGTCCCAATGTGCTTTGGGCTGCTTTGTGACTGCCCCTCCCCCACCCCCGCCTCCTCAGGCAGTCAGGGCTCTGGGCTAGACTTGCCAGCCATCATCCGCCAGTTCCAAATATCGCTTTCCCCTTCCCTCCAGGGGCATCCCGGGGTCCGTGCCCGGTGACTCCTCCCACTCTCATGGCTTCGCTTGCCCTCCTGACACCAGTAAGCCCCAAATGCGCCTCAGCCACCAGCTCCAGCTGCACACACTGAGGCTGGGCTCCTTAGCCTTCCCCTCCCCAGCTCCAGGCTGTTGCTGTCTCTTCACCATCCCCATTGCAAAATCTCCCCTCCGCTTCTTAACCCCCCTGCTGGTGTCTGTGTCTCTTGGCTGTGCCCAGCTCTGCCTTTCCCTGCTCCTCCTCTCCCTCAGTGTACAGCCAGCTGCTTGGGCCTCCTCCCCACCGGGTCTTCAGCTCCTGCCTTTTTCTGCCCTGCAGCCTGGCACATCCTGCCCATCTCTCTGCAGCTTCACATTCCTCCTGTGTGGCCAGGCCTTGGGTGAGCAGAGGTGCTGGGTCCCCAGGGCGCTCGGAGCAGGCAAGTAGCTAGGGATGAGGGGAGGCTGGCCCGTGACTGGAGGAAGTGACTGTGAGCGAGGCAGCGTCAGGACCAGCGCTCAGCAGGAAGCGTCTGCTGCAGGCACTGAGAAAGAGAAACAAGTGTGGGGAGGAGTCTTCTGGGACGCAGGCAGGCGGCAGCTGTCTTCGGGGGGCTCCGTTCGGGGATGCAGTGGGGTCTGCACCATGGTAAGAGGCAGCCGCCCCTTGTGACCTTGGATGTGCTGTTGGCATGCGGGGTGTCCGTCAGCACATGGCCGAGTGGGTGGGGGGTGCCACGGTGACACCTTCCTCCCCTCTCCTGAGGACTCAGTGCAGTGGGGTCCATCCCTGGTGGACAGTGAGGGACTCCAGGCAGCATCAGGACTGCGGGATCTCTCCAGGCTCAGTGCCAAGGATTTGTGAGTTAGTTGTGGGGGATTTGCAGTTTCTGTGAAAGGGAAGGATACGGAGAGCTCTTGAGAGCGACTGTCGAGCCTCACCTGCAGCCCTCCCTTCATTTTAATCCTTAGTTCAGACCCCCTAATCCCAAGCCCCTTGATCCTCACTGCAGCCCCCCCGGTCCCTCTCAGCTATTCCAGCTGATGGAGCAGAGGCAAAGCCAAGCTGTGTGCTGACAGGTTCTCTGTGCCATTGTGCCCTGTGGCCCCCTGCCAGTGTGCATTGCATCCTGGGACATGTAGTTTCCACAGGGCACGATGCTGGCATTGGCACCATTCTTCATCAGCCGGGCACAGTGCCTGGCCCCACTGATCGCTACCAGAGCCACGGCCCTGCTTCCTTTTTCACTTATGTGTGAAGACCAACTGAGCAGCAAGTGGCCAGCCAGTGCCAGGGGCTTCGGGAGGAAAGGGGGGGCGATGTCTGTGTGGCACTGGCATGGCATCAGGACAAGGCTGCCTGGTAGGAGAGAGATGAGGGGCAAGGGAGAGGCTCCCTTGGGTCCATTTCAGCTTGACTGAAGGGGTTCCTGCTGCCCACCTGTGCCCCGCAGCGCAGATGGGGCTGGGCTGAGAGCAAGTCACTTTTGGGGCATGGGGACTGGTATTCCAGGCTCCTCCCTGCCTTAGAGACAAGCCTCTTTCTTCAAACCCAGGCTTGCCTGCAGGGCCTGGGCTGAGGACAGGCTGGCACAGTGGGAGGATGAGGTCCCGCCAGGGCAGGGTGGTGCAGGTGGCCGAGAAGGCTGGCACTACGGGAAAGCACCTCCTCTCTGCTGCTCCCTCCGTGTTTGGCTGGGCTCCAAGCAAGCCTGCCTTGGTCCACGGGGAGAGTCCCAGCCCCTCAGTTCTGCGGTGCTCCTGGTGTCTTGTTCCTCCTGAGAGGCAGGCTGAGCTAGGCCCCAGGGCCAGGCCTGTTCCTGCTACCTTGCTTGTGGGAGGGGATGCGGAGGCAGAGGGAGACGATTGCTGGGTTTGGAGAACAGGAAACTGAGGGAAGTGTTCAATACCTCGTGCTTTCTAATGGAGCATGTAATGTGCCTGGCGAGCTCATGGCCAGAGCACTGGCGCCCCACCGACATGGGGTCTCTGGGGCTGGGAGCCTGCGCTACTGCACCAGCTGAGCAAATGGCTGCTTCGGAGATGGTGCCCTGTTTAGCCGTCATGGTGCAGGGTGGCCATGTGAGACAGGCACTCTGCTGAGGGACTGATCGGGGCGGTTGGGAGACCGGCAGAGGGGACTCAGGTGCAGCCCAGAGCAATGTAACTCAGGGAAGCGCTCTCCCCTTTGAGTGCAGATCTCAGTGCTCCAGCGTTGTGCTAGGGGGTTCTGCTGCAGAAGGCAGGGCGGGTGTCTGAGCAGGGGTGTTCTGGCTGGTCGGCTGGTTGGGTGGCTCCCAGCAGCAGAGTAGCTGAACACTTCGCAGTTTAGTGCCCTCCCCACCTGCAGTAGCAGCATGGAAGGTAGCAGCAGCCAAAAGACCTGAGTTCTGATTCAGCCTGGTGCTCGGCGTCTCTCCCCTCTCGTGGGAGTGAGTTCCGTAGGCCAGGCCCAGCTCCCGGGCAAGTTCTGTCTCCCCCACTGGTGGATAGTTTCTTTGCTCTGGAGGAAGGTAGGCCCTGGACACAGGGAGCCAGGGCCATTTCCTGGGGCTTTGAGTATCAGGACAGAGACCTTGCCCTGGCTCGAGTGGGGAGCTGCAGGAGAGAGGAGGGTATGGGGTGATGTGTCCACGTGTTGCTAAGCAGAATGGCGCTGCATTGCGTCCCAGCGGGAGGGTTTTGTGGGTCTGACTGCGTTCCTAGATCGAATGAATTGCAGTAATCAGTCCTGGAGGTGGAGCTCTGTGGCCAGGTCTGTCAAAGGGCCAAGGGTGGCCCTGGGGGAAGAGAATGGGGGCCCTAAGGCTGCCTGGAAAGAAGAGTCCCCAGTGCTGCCCCATCGGGTTTGTTGCTGGTTTGTGTGTGTGCCCAGTGCCCAGATATCCCAGGGGGCTGTGCCCTGGCCCCAGTCCTGCAGCTGTTATGGAAAGAACCAAAGCACCCCCCAGCACAGCCCCCTGCAGCCAGCACTGCCTGCACGCATCCCTGCTGGGGTTTGCAGAGCACGCTTACACTTTCACTCTCCCTTGCCACGGAAACCACTGAGCCAGGCTGGGCCTTTCACTCTTAACTCCTCACCCTTCCCTTCGCAACCGCTCTGCTGTCCGGGGTCTTCCTGCAGCCCCTGGCCAATGGCACCCGAGCGCCGTTGCTGAGCAGGGTGGGAGTCCTGGCCCCCCAGGCCTGGGAGTATGAGCCTGCTGCACTGCTCTTTGCTGCCCGTGCAGGGCTGCTCGCC
Source organism: Chelonoidis abingdonii (assembly GCF_003597395.2). Taxonomy (NCBI): domain Eukaryota; kingdom Metazoa; phylum Chordata; order Testudines; family Testudinidae; genus Chelonoidis; species Chelonoidis abingdonii. Next base: position 2,138,748 of record NC_133771.1, on the reverse strand, counting down.
CCTGACTCCCAGGAGCAGGAAGAAGAGGAGGGATCAAGGCTGGGGTGGAGCTCACCTGGCTGGCTCTCCCACCATCAGCCGGGCTCCCAGGCTGCCAGCCCTGCCCTTCTCCCCCCAGCCGGGAGCCCCTGCCATCTGTGTCCTGGGCTGCGTGGCTATGGGCAGGGGTTGGCCTTGATTGTGTACCCGGCTCCCCTGGGGCTGGGGCTGGGGCTGGGGCTGGTGCTCTCCCTCGCTGTTCACCCAGCCCAGGGCTGGACTGCAGCTCGTGCTCTCTGGAGTGCTCCTGCCCAGAACCGCCCGCCCACCTGGGTTCCCTGGGGCGGGGGGCGTTTAACAATCGTTGCGAACTGTTCCCTGGATGGCACAGCACTGCTGCGTGAGAGCCCCTGACCGTGCCACCAGGGCAGGCCAAGCCTGCAGGTCAGCGCTAGAGGAAATAGGCTGGCTGCTAGTGCTTGCAGGCCCCACAGCTCAGGAGCTAGCAGTGAGGATGCTCCGGGAGGCACACACCAGTCCGTGCAGCTGGCAGGGGCTAGGGAGAATGATTGAGCAGCTGGCTTCTCTAGTGCAGACAGGGTCTGTCTCTCACCCCCTCGTCCATGTTGCCATGTGCCTTGTGCTAGTGCTGGCTCTGACTCCGCCTGTCACACACACACACTTGTTTCACTTTCCCCAGTGGAGGCAGCTGGGTAGAGACGCCAGCGCAGGCCGGCTCCTCTCCACTATTAATGGGCTGTGAATAATGCAGGTGCCTAGCTGCTGGCAGGAATTCATGTCCCTGGGCCTTCCTTCTCTTTGGGGTGACATGACTAATGAAAAGTGCTGCGAGAAGCCACAGGTCCTCCCTCCCCCGCCCTGCTGCATGCTGTTCAGCAGAGACCCGCCCCAGCCATACGGCACAATGTGGGGAAGCCTGATGCTCCCGAGACTTGCCATGTTCTGGCTACTCACTAGCTGGCTTTGGCAGGAGGGTCTGTCCTGCTGCTACAGAGCTTTCCTGGGGCCCTGGGAGGTGTCTCTGCCCCACACTCAGCGCTTAGAGCTTTACCCCTGCCCTCCGTGTGGCTCTGTGCTGCAGGCCAGGAGCTCTGAGTACAGAATGGACCCTGGGGGGTGAGATGGGCAATGGGATCCCTAAGACAAAAGGGGTACACTAGGCGCATCTAGACAGTTCTGGTATCAGGCCTCAGCCAGCCTGGCCCCACCTCTGGGGCTTTGCCCATGCTCTCCCCAGAGGCACCATGGCTAGCAGTGCAGCAGAGATACCCGGCAGATGGCAGATCTCTCAGGGAGGGCCGAGCGCCAGCGCCCTGGCACAGCTGTCCCAGAAGGAACTGCTCTGGGATCCCATTGCATGGCCTGGCCTATCACTTTCCAGACGAGAAGGGGGCCTCCCTTGGTGCCACCCACTTGGGACAGCCCTGGTCCCTGAGGGAGGCTCCTGGGTCGAGGGATTTGAGGAACCGGCCTGGGTGTAGCCCTGGGGCCTAGCTAGCTCAGCATTAGGTGTCACCTTGTTGCAGTGCGGTGGATTAACAGCTACTCCTCAGACCAGGCCAGGAGCAGAGAGCATTTTGTGGGGAGCTGGGGTGGCTGGATCTGCTCCTGGGCCCCAGTGTCAGGAGTTGGGGGACGGGGAGCTGGGCTCCTTGCAAAGCTGTGACTGGCTGGGGGACGCCGAGTCTCCTGGGCTGCCTGGGGCTGGGGCTGCGGCAGGGTGTTGGGACAGCAGTGCCTAGTCCTATGCTCTAGCCCCCGGAGGTGCAGGCCGATGCAGCATGCTTGGTGGGCTCCCAGTGTGAGAGGGGGAATCGGGGGTAGTTTGGTTGGGGGAGATGGGTGCCGCTCATCCCTGCAGGCCTGCAGTGTGCAGGGGGCTGTTCGCATGGCTCACGCCCACAGCTACCCTGCGCTGATGGGACAGGCCGGCGTTACCAAGCAAGACAGCCTGCTGGGGAGCAGAGTGGAAGATTTGCCAGGGCCGCCAGGCTGCGCGGAGATCCTCTCTGGCCTGCGCTGCTGGAGGGAGCTCAGAGTTAATGAGCGCTGCAGACCAGCTGGGGGTACGAGTCTATGAGTTCAGATCACGGGGCTGCACACGCATATCTCGCTCTGGAGTTCCATGGTTCAGGGCCAGGCTGAAACCAAACTTGTCATGGTGCTCATTTTGGGCGAGGGCGGGGAGTTGCAGACACAGCCGAGGTGTGTGGGTTGGAGGAAGCCAAGATTCAGGCTTGAGCAGCAGCAAGGCTGGTGGTGCCATTCTCCGTGCTAGAGGAGGCAGAGGAGGGTGTCGGGAGAGATCAGGAGCTTTGCTGTGGCTGGGTTAAGTTTCAGTGGCAGCTGGACACCCGTGGGAGGACATTCAAGAGACAGGCTGAGATCTTAGGGCAGAGGGAGGGAGACAGGGCTGGAATGGCCATGAATTCATGAGTCATCAGTTTAAAGATAGGTGTTAAAGCCAAAGCCATGTTTGTGGCTGAGATCGCCCAGGGTGTCTGTGCAGCCCACAGAAGTGAGCTTGTCAGCCTGGGTCAGGCTCGGGCTAGCAGGGCATGGGCTCGTGCACTCAAAAGAGGTATGTAGACAGAGCTTTGATGCTATGGCTCGGGCTGGAGCTCAGGCTCTGTAACCCTGTTTTTAGTGCGCCCGCGTGAGCCCCATAGGCCCAAGTCTCCTGAGCCGGGCTGGGAGGCTTCCTTCTGCATGCTGCATAGACACCCCCCCAGAGACAGTGTAGAGCAGGGGTCAGCAACCTTTGAGAAGTGCTGTGCCGAGTCTTCATTCATTCACTCTAATTTAAGGTTTCGCGTGCCAGTAATACATTTTAACCTTTTTAGAAGGTCTCTTTCTAGAAGTCTATAATATATAACTAAATGATTGTTGTATGTAAAGTAAATAAGGTTTTTAAAATGTTTAAGAAACTTCATTTAAAATTAAATTAAAATGCAGAGCCCCCCGGACCAACGGCCAGGACCTGGGCAGTGTGAGTGCCCCTGAAAATCAGCTCGTGTGCCACAGGTTACCTACCCTTGGTGTAGAGGGAGAAGAGGAGGGGGCAAGAATGGAGCCCTGAGGGGACCCTCCCCGTAAGAGGAGAGTGGAGCAAGACCACCCCCAGATGAGACACCGAAGGGAGGAGGACAGGCTCACGGAAGCCCAGGGATTGCAGGGTGGTCAGCCGCGTTAAAGGCAGCCAGCCATGGCCTGGAGGGGCTGGAGCTGGAGCCCTGGCTGTGAAGTTGGTCTCAGAAGAGATCATTAGAGATCCTTGGTGGTGAGGGGGAGTCAGTGGAGGGCATGGGTCAGAAGCCAGGTTGGACTGGGGCTGGGATGGAGTTTGAACAGAGGGCTTGAAGCCAGCAGCCATAGACAGCTCACGCTCAGTGAGCCTGGAGGTAAGGGGCTGGGCCAAGGATGGTTTTTACGATGGGAGAAAACAAATCACGGGCCTTTTGTGAAGGGAGTAAAATAATGGGGCAGACTCCTGGAACATCTCCAGGGAGATGGAGTCGTGTGCACGAGGCAGCAGGGGGTGAGGAAGGGCTGGGCGTGTGTCTCCAGACAGCACGATCTGTGCCTGGAGCCCAAGGGTTTGCTGGCTGGATTTCAGGGCAGCCCTGCACGCTGTGTCTGACAAAATCTCACCTTCCAAGTGAGGTCAATTGCCTGGCACATGAGGCTTTTCAAGAGGGGTGCAGGGGGCATAACTGGGCTGGGGGTGGGGATTTGATCTTAGCTGGAGAGATGCCAGGCAGGGAAATGGGCCTGGCTGGGGGCTGTCTCATGGGGAAGGGCTGGGAGCCCTGGTGACTAGATGGAGCCCTAGAGAACAGACTGGGTGATCCTGGGCTGAGGGGCCTTTCCCAGCTCTGATCCCATTAGCCATTTGAGCAGCTCTCCTTCCAGGTGGGGCTGGGTCCACGGGTCCTGTCTGGCCCTGATTTGTAAGGCCTAGCAGGGCTGGAAGGAGTACAGGCTGGGGTGCACTATCAGAAGGGTTCAGTGAGCTCTGGGTGTCACACAGCCGTGTTGCAGAGTGGAGGGTGCTGGTGTATTTACAGACCTGGCAGCCTGCACCTGCCCTTCCCCCGGTGTCCTGGTATTTATGAGCCTGGTCTTCCCAAGCCTGACCTTTTCCTGCACAGATGCTTCAGAATGGGGCAGAGGGCACGCCTCCCCGCACTGCCTGCCCCCCTCTGTGTGTCACTGGAGGCCTCTTGCCTGCTCCCCGTGTGACCAGCTTCAGGCTGGGTGATACCTGGATCCCAAGGCAGAAGGGACCATGGTGATCATCTAGTCTGACTCTCATTGTAACAGCCAGAAACATGCACAGAACTATCCCCAGAGTGCATCTTTTAGAAAACCAGCCACGTGGTCAGTGATGGAGAGTGGCCCTTGGTAAATTGTTCCAGTGGATAATTACTCTCACCTTCAAAAATGTGCTCCTTATTTCCAGTCTGAATTCGTCAGTTTCAGCTACCAGCCCTTAGATCCTGGTAGACATTTCTCTGCTAGATTGAAGAGCCTGTTATCAAATATTTGTTCCCCGTGTAGGTACCATAGACTGGGATGAAGACATCCCTTAACTTTCTCTTTCTTAGGCTAAATAGATTGAGCTCCTTGAATCAATCACTATAAAGCTTTTTTTCTAACCCTTTAATTATTCTTGTGGCGCTTTTCTGATCCCTCGCCGATTTACCAGCATCCTTCTTGATGTGGGCACCAGAGCTGGGCACAGGATTCCAGCAGTGGTCGCACAGCTCCAAAGACAGGTAAAATCACCACTCTACCCCTACTTGAGCTTCCCCTCTTTATGCATCCAAGGATCACACTCGCCCTTTTCGTCGCAGCCCACAACTGATGCCAGGATAACAGGGCTACAATTTCCTGGGTCGTCCCATTTATCTTTGTAGTAGGAAAAGAGCCTGAAGCATATGGTGACGATGACACTCTTTTCATTCCAGTAGTATCTCTGGAGGATGCGAAACAGAAGCTACTTAAGTTAGGCGTTTTAAACCAGCAGGCCCAGATTACTTTCATTCAAGAGTTTTAAAAGAGCTGGCTGGGGATCACTGAACTGTTAATGTTGATTTTCAGTAAGTCTTGGAGCACTGGGAAGGATTTCACGCAGGCCCCAGGAGATATCTCTGGGGTGCAGTGTGTGTGTATGGGGGGGGGGGGCGTCGATAGTCTGTTGACCTGCTGCCTCTAGCTAGGAGGAGTCCTGTCCTCCAGGCTCGGTACAGTGCAGGGGGCTCACTGCTGGGAGAGTGCCTTTAACCCCTGCAGCACTGGGTTCTCTGGCACTCTTGGAGCTGTACAGCACTTGAGGGCACTGACTGGGCCTTTCTGGTGCAGTACGTGGGGCTGCGGGGCAGGACTGTGATGCACGGTGCAGTGGCTGCCCCAGGGCTCAGCCCTCCCACAGGGTAGGTGACTTATGCAGAGTGCCAGTGAACGGGGCAGCCCCCCGAAGGAGGAGCCGGGGCAGATGTACACGCGGCGGAGAGGACTGGACATATGCCAGCTCTAGCACAAGAGTGTAGACTGGGGGCTGGATCAAGGGGGCTCCTTCGGGGGCCATATTAGGTTAGGGCATGTGGGACATGGATCAAGGGGCACATTGGGGCCAGATTGGGGAGCACCAAGGGCAGATGAGGCTGGGTGACGGCGCTGGCGAAGGTGGACCGAGGGCCTATGCAGCCCAGAGCTGGGCAGGAGCTGGCCTCTCAGCCTCTCCCTTTCTCTGTCTCTGCAGGTGGAAAGTAGTGAAGCATCCAAAGACACTGCCTCAGTCCCAAAGTGCCACCCCCCCTGCCAGGATGCTGGCTCCACGGAGCAGGTGCTCAATGGAGACCTGGAGACAGACAGTGCCCAGTGGAAAGGCCCGGAGGACAGCGACGGGACCCCGAAGGGCGGGCAGCATGGCGAGGATGAGACAGACAGCCTCCCAGACAGCGAGACGGGCCAGGCCCTGGAGAACGGGCGCTGCACCCCGAAGGACAGCCCGGATCCCCCGGCCGATGAGGGTGAGCTGGCCCCTTCCGCCCCCCAGAAGAAGAGAGGCAAGAGGAAACTCTTGGAGACAGCTGGGAAAAGTAAGACCTTAGCGTTTAGGGCTCCCGTCTATGGGGCTGGCAGGATCCAGGAGCGCGGGTAACGTGACCTCTGACCTGTCTGTGGTCCTGCTGTCTCCTACCTGTGCCCCTGTGGTGCCACCATCCAACTGATGTGCCCTGTGTGGGGGGTCTGCTATGGAGAGCAGGGTCGGGAGCAGGCTTGAGAGGTACTGCTGGAGTCCTGGGCACCAGATGGCTGGCTGGTTGCTCAGGGACACAGTACAGGGGTAGTTCCTTTTGGCCCAATCCTCTAATTTGTCTAGGTCCGTCTGTATCCTATCCCTACTCTCCAGCGTATCTACCACTCCTCCCAGTTTAGTGTCATCTGCAAACTTGCTGAGGGTGCAGTCCACGCCATCCTCCAGATCATTAATGAAGATATTGAACAAAACTGGCCCCAGGACCGACCCTTGGGGCAAGCCCGATGAATCTAAGCCAAGCTTTCTATCCACCTTATGTCCATTCCTACAGCCCCAGCACTTCTTTAAGCTTGCTGGGCAGAATACTGTGGAAAAGCTTTGCTAAAGTCAAGGAATAACACATCCACTGCTTTCCCCTCATCCACAGAGCCAGTTATCTCCTCATAGAAGGCAGTTAGGTTAGTCAGGCATGACTTGGCCTTGGTGAATCCATGCTGACTGTTCCTGATCACTTTCCTCTCCTCTAAGTGCTTCAGAATTGATTCCCTGTGCGTGTTCCCAGCTTCCCACTGACCACCCCCACCCCGTGAGCTCTGTGCTCCCAGCTGCCTCGCTGCTTCTAGAACAGAGGAGACCGAACCCTTGGCGGGGTCCACTCTCCAGTATGGGGAGAGAGTGGGGAGGCACTGGTGCCAGACTGCCAGCTCTGGGCTCAGCCCTGAGTGCCCCCTTGCCCGGGGAAGGGGCTCTGCATTGCTGAGCTCTGGGAAAGGAAGAACCTGGAGCCGGTCCCTAGGGGGGGCTATTGGGAATAAATGCTGGGTGCAGCTAATGGACATAGCTCTTGTGCGCCCCCCAGTGTCAGTCATGTCAGTCATTGCTAATCCGGTTACTCCCCTTTGCCCCAGCTCTGAGATCCCAGTCACCGTCTGGTGGCCCGCAGGGAACCGGGAGAGGCAGGCCACTGTCTTCTCTTGTTCCCTGTCCCTGAAGGCAGGCGAGTGCATGGCTCCCAGGGCGCTGCACAGAAAGAGAGAGACCGGCTCTGATGCTCAGCTGGGGGCACAGAAAAGCCAGCTGCAGCACGTTGAGTGTGGGACAGTTCTACGCCAGCCCTGACCCAGTGTCTTTTGTGTCACCTGAGAGGTTCTTGGAAGTGCACTCCATGGCCTCATGGGGCCATCTGCCAGCAGACCATCACCACAGTCCAGTAGCACGTCCCTTCCTGCCCCTGGCCTGCCTCGGGGGAACTCCCGTACGCCAGAGGAAAGATCTCGCTGCTTTCTGCCCCCATGCCCAGCCACAAAGTGCCAAGAGGCTGGATTGCAACAGAGAGCCTGACCTTCACCAGCAGACAGACACATGCACGTGCAGTGCAGTTCAGTGGGGCTCGCTGGCATGAGACGCCCTGCAGGCACTGCCAGAGTGCAGCGGAGACAGAACTGCCATGGGGCTGGTATTAACCCCTGCAGCCAGCCCCTTATTGCTGTCTGGTACTGACCCCTCGCTGCCAGCTCCGCCCTCTCTCCCCTCCGGTAACCGGTTTTCCTGCTTGCGCTCCATAGCAGAGCCTTTGCTCATTTCTGGCCACGGGAGGGAGTCTCTTTCTCCTCCTGCCCTGGGTTTGGAGCTCTCCCTGGGCCTGAGCCGTCTATCGCTTCTGTTGGCGTCAGTCAGATGTCACTCTGTGTAAGTCCTGGGGGGGGAATTTGGTACAGACAAGAGAAGACTCAGGCCTTCTGCTGTGCTGGCTGCAGTCCCCTCCTCTTGGGTTGGACACTGCTTTGCATCAGCTTCCACCTCCAGATCATGGCCCCTGACTGGGTTCAATGAGCACTGGCCTCAGCTTTGCACGTTCCCCAGGAGGAGGTAGGGGCACTGCAGCTGACTGCAGGTTTTGGTACGATCTCTCAGAGCCCAGGCTAGCATGCTGGGCACCTTTCATGTTGCATGGAATGGATGGTGCCAGCTTTCCTCAGGCGGAACGGGCCCAGTTCTGCTGTGCTGCCCCTGGGGCTTCCGTTGCTGTGATTGGCTGGTGAAGTGAGGCGCCAGACGTGAGTGCCAGGCCGTCGAATGGGTGGGGCTGGACTGTTGGGTCTGTGTCAAGCCTGTGGTTTCTCTGTGGCAGAGAGGGCTGCAGAGTTTTTTCTTGCAGTGCAGTTCCCTGCGACTCTCCTGCGGCTCCGGTGTGCTCAGTCACTGGTCTGCAATCTCTCAGATCTCTGGTGCCCTGCAAGGCCTATGTAGCACTGCAGGTTTCTAGGAGGGGCCAGTTCATGTGGAGACCAGCTTGCCCAGGTCGGTCACACACACACAGGCTTCTTGTCCCGTGAGCCAAGAAAGCTCCTGCACTCGTTGAGCAAGTTTGTCTGCAGAGGCATCAGGAGTGAGAGGAAGGTCAGATGTGCCCCCTGTATCCCACCTCCTGCCCTCTCCCAGCACCAGCCACGGCTCTGCCTTCTGTGGCTTGTGTTCCCCAGCCAGCTCCTAAACCCCTTAGGAAACAGCCAGCTCCCAGTAGTAAACCCCGTTCCCTCTCTGCCCACGGCGATGTCTTAGCCGCGAGACGGGTCATACTGGGCTCCCCGCTGGGAGAGCGTCCGACTTCTCTCCTCCTGGGCCCTTCTGGTTGGGCTGGGATGTCTGAGGTTGCCCTGGTCTAGCCTGGTGCAATCTGACATGGCTTTATGGCCAAAAGGGGAGTTGGCAGAGCTGCGCTGAGCTAGGCTCCCAGTGGCTGCCCTGTGAGCTTGCTGCATTTGTGCTAGTTCCCACTAATCATTATCCCGGTTATTAATGCTCCCCGGCAGAACTGCCTCAATTATCAGCCCGGGCCCAGCTAGCCTGGATCCTGCCTCTGGCTGTTCCCAGATCCTCAGGCCAGAAGGGGACCACAGTGATCAACTGACCAGACACCTGCCGTACAATAATTACCCAGAGCAGGTCCATTAGGGCTTTCGAATGGCCAGAGAGGGAGCATCCCTCATGGCCCTGGGGAAATTGTTTCTGTGGTTAAGGGGTGTCAGAGGAGGGTGTTCCCCTTGCTGGTAGAGGTGCCAGGCCTGTAGTTAGGGCTCCCTTTGCCCAGCTCCACTTTCAGTGGTGCTTCTGCTACTGGCGTGCGGCTGCTTTGAGCTGAGAAGTGGAGTGTGTGTGCTGGGGGTTGTAGCTTTTATGAGGTGCCTGCGCAGAATTCCGTGTGGGGCTAATGGGGGACTAGAAACCCTGTGTCAGACTGCTGCCCAAGCCCTAGCGAATCGTTGCCTTCCCTGGCCCAGTAGGGGGTGCTGTTAACCCAGCCAGGGGCTCCCTGCTCCTGGCATTCATGGCCAGGGATCCTAGAAATCTGTTTGCTGCAGAAAAATGTGGAATTTGCATTTTTACAGCAAATCTTTAGTTTTTACATTTTGTGAAAAAATAAACCCCTGTACGGTGGATCTCATGGGGACTGAGGCCAGATCGCATCACCAGAAATTGGGGTAGTCAGGAGAACTGGCAAAGTTCTTTCTGTCCCTTATTTTCCGATGTGGTGGGGCTCAGGCAGCCAGCCCTACATGGCTGGGACTGACCACCCCAGCCCCTGCTGCTGTCAGGCCCGGGCAGCTGGGAGTTCAGTTAATACTGAGAAGCAGATAGTGGTGGCTCGGCTAAACGGGGTTCTGCTGTATAGAATACAGGCATGGAAGTATTTGGTGTATGTAAGAAACACAAATAGCAATGCTATTGTCCTGCTACAATCCCCACACTGAACCTTAGCGTCCAAGAGATGGGGTACCAGCATGTATTCCTCTAAGCTCAGTTACCAGCTTAGAACCTGTAGCGCTGCCACCAACCAGGGATTCCAGTGCCTGGTACACTCTGGTCCCCCCCAAACCTTGCCCGGGGACCCCC
>NC_133771.1:2099338-2108592 GCF_003597395.2 Chelonoidis abingdonii | reverse complement strand
ACCGGCCACTTAGCAAGCAGGGGCTTTTCACAAGGCCGCCAAGAAAGCGGAGACACCCTAGCTAGGCTGTGACACAGTCTTCTGTAGTCCCCTACACATGGGTCTAACTCAAAAATATCAATTATAAATAATATACATCCAATATATTTAAATCTGAGTTAACACACCTTTATTTAAAAACTTAAAGAAACAGGGTATAACTGACTAAGATTAAATGTCACCACTAATTTAAATCTACAGGGGACAATTGAATAAAATCAGTTAAAATATAGGATACAATAATAAATTAAACTTATGCAACTGGCATTTATGACTGACACCATTTACCTCACCCCAGAGTGTACACTCCTCTAGGATTTTAGAGCCCTAGATGCTTGCGTGGGCATGCTCGAAGATCTGAAGCTGGAGACAGCTGTGCATCAGTCCAGCAAAGGCAGCAAGTTGCACAACCCCTCTGGAGACTGGAGTTTGCACCACCAAATGTCAGCAGCTTTGGGTCCTGGTTTGATGGGAAGATTGCTCTGCCTCTCCTCAGACTCTGACTCTCTGCTGTGCCCCTTCCCTTGCAAGTAGTTTCCTAAACGAGAGTGGGTTTTACTCACAGTGCCTTCACTGCAAGCCCACCTCAGTCAGCTCTGGCACAGCAACAGTCTCTCCCCTGGCTCCAGTGAAGCCACCATCCACCTCTGGAGCTCCCTGCTTGAGCAAAGCCCCTGCAGGCTCTCAGGAGCAGCTCCTGGTTTCCTAGCAGCAGCTCCTAGTATGGACGGAGCTCCACACCAGCAATCTGGCTCCTCTCCCCCCACCCTGAAAAATGGACACTCCCCACCACTTGTCCAGGTGTTACTCCCACTCTGAACTTTAGGGTACAGATGTGGGGACCTGCATGAGATAACCTCCAAGCTTATTTACCAGCTTAGATCTAGTAACTGCCACCACCAAATAGTTTAAACAAAGGTTTATGGGAGAGTCATTTGGAAACTCTCTTTCCCCCAAATATTTCCCCAGTCTGTATCCCTCTTTTCCTGGCAGGATTGAGACTGGTTCACCTCTCACCAGTTCCTGGTGAGCCCAGATCCAAAAAACTCTTGGATCTTAAAACAAAGAAAATCAATCAGGTTCTTAAAATAAGACTTTTAATTAAAGAAAAAGGGTGGAAGGAATACCTCTGTGAGATTAGCATGCAAGCTACTCTCACAGACAACAGATTCAAAACACAGGGGATGTCCCTCTCGGCAAAAAACTTAGTTTTGATTCTCCCTCTATGCAAAATGAAGTCACAAAAGAAAATAAACATAATCTAATACATTCCTTCTCTAAACACTTACTACTTTTAAGAAAAGTTAGATGGCTGATTCTTGGATACTTCATTCTGGCACAAACTTTTTCTGAGCAAACAAAGACTGATTTCCCTCCTCCCTCTTTGAAAACATCTTCNCCGCCGAGTGTTGCTAGGGTAAAAGTTTCTCCGACGGCTGTGCACGCGGCGCGCACACACCTACCTGGAATGGATATGAGCAACACATCTCGAAGAACAACAGTTACAAAGGTGAGTAACCGTCTTTTCAACCGGCCCATTGTGTATATTGTGGCTAGGAAAGTTAAATTCAGTGTTTCATTTTCATTGTGGAAAAATGCCAATTTTTGTTGGTTTTATCAGAGAGTTTTGGGTTTTTATCACATAAAACGGGGATCCCTGCTCAAGGCTCTCCCTGGCCTGTAATGCAGTAGAGGTGTGGCTCAAGGAGAGTCCCATGCAGGGGGGCAGAGTGGAGGACCCGCAGCAGGGATGCAGAAACCAGGATCCCTCAAGAGTCGGCCCCAGTGCTCTGCAGGGGCACGAATAGCCAGGATTGCAGTTTCCTCGCCAGCAGCAAGGCCTTGGTATTGGACCAGGGGACGTTTTGGGGTCTGGAAATAAGCTCAGTCCTGGCAGACCAGAGAGACGGGCTGCTGCACAAGGCCCCCACACGACAGGAGGCCAACTGCACCTGAATAATCTGGGGAGGTGCAGGTCAGCATCAGGCAGGCTGGGGGCCCGTTGTGTTGGGCACTGCACAGACACATGGAGGCACAGTGCCTGCCCCAGGAGCTTGGGGTTGGGGCAGGGAGATGGCTGCAACATACAAGCAAAGGGGGTCAGCCAGCACTCACACTCTAGTGATCGTGGGGATGGAGGTGGGAAGAGCAGGCTGTGGTTCCTGCGTCCCGGTGAGGTGCTAGAGATTTCCCCCCATCAGTGCTTCCCCTGCAGAGGTGAGGAGGGGGCAGCCAAGGCTTCATGGAGCCGCACGTCAGGCTGTAGCCTCAGGAGCCTGTAAACCCTGGTGGCCTGAGCTGCTCTGCTCGGTGGGGAAAGTGGGGCAACAGGCAAGGCCTGTCTGCCCGTTTCCCAGGCTGCCCTCCTTGTGCCGTGGCTGGGAAGGGGAAGCCTTGTGCTCGTTCCTAGCCCGTGTCACTGGGCAGACTCCTCCCTGCTCCCCTTCCTTTCCATGACTTGTTAACTGTTCTAGCAGGATCTGAGCCTTCATTAGCCTGGGAGCTGCCTCTGCTGCCCTGGGGTCCCTGCTTCTCGTCTGGGCCTCAGGCCCAAGGGCAGTAAGAGTTCCAGTCACAGCAACGCTGCCCAGCGACCTAGGGACAAGCCTGTCTCCTGTGGCAGCTGCAGGGAGATTCTTTAACGAGGCAGATGGCACCAGCCCGGTTCGAGTTTGGCCTTTTCTCTTGCAGAAGACGTTTACCAGCCCTCAGTTCTGGTCTCAGCTGAAGGCCAGGACCACTAGCCACACAGTGCCCCTTACTGCCACCCTGGGATCAATATTGACTCGCAGGGAAGAGTGGCTTTTCCTGGCCTCCCTCTCCTGCCATCCACCTGTTCCCAGGGCCTCAGCTATGACGGGATTTCTGAGCAGCATGTTCTGGTTACTGCAGAGAGAGGCAGCAGGGCGGGGCAAGTTCTCTTTGCAAGCTGGCCTCAGCCATGTACTCCCAGGCCAGGCAGCGCAACACTCGGAAACGTCTCCACAGCTGCACCTGCTGTGCACCTCAGGGCTTAGGTGTAACTCCCAGCTCCAGCTGATGCTCACAGGGACGTTTCCCTCCCCACGCTGGTTCTCGGCCTTGCAATGAAGCTCTTCCGAGCTTCCATCTGCAGGGTTCTGTGGGGTGTCATGCAGCCTCCAGGCTGTAGCTGGCCTGGGCAGAAGGAGGTAGTACAGACCATCACCCACACCAGGACATTAGCAGCTATGATTGAGCCTGCAGCTTGAACTGCCCTTGTGTTGTGACCATTCAGTGGGTTTGGTGTCACCCGCACTCTAGCCCCAGCAGCACCTTCTCGGTCACTCTCCGTGCATCACTCCCTTCTCCTGAGATGCTCACTCTGGGCACCAGGGCGGGTGTGCAGGGGCTGATCCATGGGTCGAAGTCAGGGCTGGTTGTTGGTTCATCCCCTGAGCATCTGAACGGCCTCTGGGCCCATTCCCTTCTCAATGTGATTTCAGGGGCCACATGGGTTGTAGGTAGGTGCCAAGCCCTGTGTTCTAGCCCATCTCTGCCCCAGTTGCTTGCCTTTCTGGAGCTTCCTCAGATCAACTTCCCCATCAGGAAAGGCAGGATAATGCTATGGGTGGGGGTGAGTTGTGGGTGGGTGTTCTGCTCCATGCTCTTGTACCTTACAGCTGCACCATCCATTTGGGCAAACTAATCCCCTCCTCAAGCCGTGACGCCTTCCTGCTGCGCTGTTGGATCACCCACGGCAGACCCAAAGAGCTGGGCACTGGGAGTGCGTGAGCACACCCCAAGCCAGTGGCCGCGCAAGGCTCTCCAGGAGGATCTGCCTGGGAAAGGTGTGACTCTTCTGGGAATTCAAAGGGGGCTCAGCTGGGATAGGCCTCCGGAGGATGATTTAACTGGGGATTGGTCCTGCTTTGAGCAGGGGGTTGGATTAGATACCTCCTGAGGTCCCTTCCAACCCTGAGATTCTATGATTCCCAGCAGAGAGACCACTTAGAGCTTCTTCAGTATGGAGATGGGGTTCCCATCCCACCCACTGGTCTCTGCAGAGATCTGGAAGGCGTCCAGAATACTTAGACTTGTATCATCAGTGCTTTCCCTGCAGAGTGGCCCAGGGCTTGGGGGAGGAGCTCTGCAAGGGACTCTCATCCCTGGGAATGCTGCTGCAATGGGGCCAGATTTCTGAGCTGCAGGGCCCTGCTGTGGGGGGTGAGTGGAGGGCTTCTGCCATGCAGCCCACAGGAGCCACTGCTCCTGCACAGCTGAGCAGGATCTGCCATGGGTCCTAGCCTTGAGGAGGGGTAGAGGGGTGCAACAGGGGCAGAGGTCTGACCTACTCCCTTGCCTGGCTCCCTGGATCACTCTGGCAATGGGAGCCAGGCCAGTCTAGGCTGGAAGAGGTGTCAGAGTGCTGGCTGTGCTGGTGCTATGAGACCACTCTGCCCGCTTGGGGGTGGAGGCCCAGGGAAGACAGGGAGGCTGGTATGCAGCCACGGAGCAGAAAGGAACCAGCTCAGACTCCTTCAGCCCCCCTCGAATGGCTGAAAGCTCCTTCTGAGGGTCACCTTTCACTCGGGGCTGGGGAGTCCCCTCCTCCCTTCAGAGGAACAGATTTCAAAGCCTACAGGGAGCACTAATGTCATGTCATCTGACCTGTGTAGCTCAGGCCAGTGAAAGTTCACCCAGTTACCCCTGTATTAAGCCCTGTAACTCGGGTTTGGCTAAAGCAGCTTCCAGAAAAACAGCCAGTCTTGGTCTGGAGAAATGGAGACTCCACCACTGCCCTTGGTCAATCACCCTCACTGTTACACCTCACTGTTTCTAATTAGCATGGGCCTGGCTTTGGCCTCTCTGCACTAGCTCAGAGAGCCCTCTAGTACCTACACCCTGTAATCAGCTCACATCTCAGTCTTCCTTTTGATAAGCTAAAGTGGGAGCTCTGTGGTCTGCACTTAAAATTTAGATTGACTGAGTTATGGCGCTCAGGGGGGTGAGAAATTCATCCCTACGAGCACCAGAGTTAAACCAAACTGAGCCCTGGGGCAGGCATAGCTGAGTCGGTGGGAGAATTCTTCTGTCCACTAACCCCGCCTCCTGGGGAGGGGGATCACCCCTTTCCAGCACTGGAGGGAGTGTCTGCACTATTGGCATGGACCATTGCCTCGTGTGAGAAACTGGAAATGTTCTTAATGTTTGCTCTGAATACTGTGTTGGTGCCTCAGTGTCCCCTATGCAGTTCTTAATATCTAGGTGGTGGGATAAGGGTGTGTGATTGCTGCAGAGCAAAGGGCCAGTGCACCTAAATGCCTGGCACTCTGTCTCCTAGCAACTGATGGCCTGGGCCCCTCCTCTGCAAAGGTGCCAACTGAAGGTGTTGGAGACAAAGGGATCAGGTGACCTCCTGGCCCGAGAAAGGAGCTGACAGGAGGAGGGGCTGGAGGGGATGTTAGTCTGGAGCTGGCTGAGGGCAGACATGGGGGTCGGCTCACTGCCCCCCCCCCCCCGCCAGAATGGACCCGGCGAGGAGTCCAGTTTCGCGGTACCTACAAGCTCTGTTTAGACCCTGTTCCTGTCATCGAATAAATCTTCTGTTTTTACTGGCTGGCTGAGAGTCACGTCTGACTGCAAAGTGGGGGTGCAGGACCCTCTGGCTTCCCAGGACCCCGTCTGGATGGGCTCGCTGCGGGAAGCGCACGGAGGGGGCAGAGGATGCTGAATGCTCCAAGGAGAGACCAGGAGGTGAAGATGTTTGAGGCTTTCTTGCCCTGAACAAGTCTGCTCCAAGGGAAAGGAGGCTCCCCAAAGTCCTGACTGGCTTTGTGGGGAGCTGTTCCAGAGCATCGCCCGGGGACTCTGTGACACCTCGTCTCTCACCATAAGGCATTTTCTCCAGCCGTCGAATCGTGTGATCCACATGCGTTCACGATGCCATGTTCTCCATAACTCTAACCCTTTACTTCCCTTCCTCTCTGTGGCCACGCATAGAGCCGCAGGAATCGCAGTGCCACATCAGACCCCAGGTCCCTCTAGTCCAATGGCCCATCTCCAGCAGTAGCCAGAACCAGAGGAATCACAGCTCAAATAACCTGTCCCCCACATTAGGTCACATTCTGGTCTCTGTGATGAAGTGGGACTGTTCTTGCTGTGTTATTTGAATGCTGAGTGGGGAGTATGGACCTGGGAAGGTTGCAGGGGAGTTTGGCTGGGACTGTCTGCATTACGGAAGGGAGGACACCTGAGCATGTAACAGGAGAACCCAGGAGGGGGGTTGGAGGCCAGGTAACACCTCTACCCGGGAAACTGGGCAAAGGACACAAAGGCTGGGGGAGGAGCCGGGAGGAGACTGAGTGAGAGGCTGGAGGGAGTTTCAGTTTGAAGCTGACTGGGAAACGGAGGGGAGCCCCGACGGGGCTTGGGCTTCCCAACAGGGCTGTGGCCTTCCTGGGGCCTCCAGATGGACCTAACTAAAGAGGGTCCTGTTGTCTGTACCTGCAAGACCTGTCTTGGACTGTGTTCTTGTCGTCTAAATAAACCTTCTGTTTTACTGGCTGGCTGAGAGTCATGGTGAATTGCAGGAAGCCGGGGGTGCAGGGCCTTGTCTCCCCCACACTCCATGACTGTCTCTATGACTAGGGATTGGCATAAGCTCTGAAGCATGATGTTTAATGGCCCTTCCCAAATTATTGGTGATATTAGTTAGGATAACTGCATGGCCTTGTTATCCAGAGAAACGCCCAGGCCCCTTTTGAGTCTTGGTAAGTTCTTGGACTCAGTGTCTTCCCTGAGGCAGTGAGCTCCACAGGCTAAGTACCTGCTGTGTGACAAAGTACTTCTGGTGATGGATTTTGAGCCCTGCCCCCCTTTTACTATATGCACTGTACCCTCACTCTTGTGTTATAAGGCAGGGAAAAAAGATGCTCCTGATCCCTTCTCTGCATACATACATTCTCTCATAGAGCAGAACACCATAGCGTCACATCAAAATGAACAGTAAACACGACACACGAGAGTTGCAGTGCTCCTCCACATCTTGCCTTGAGAAGTGCACCATACTTGCTGCTCATTTCTTGCGTCACAGTTTGGTCTTTATGTTGGCTATTACTAAGTTCTGATTGGATCCTGTGTCGGCCTCCTTGAAGGCTCTGCTCCCCCATCACACCAGAATGCCTCCTCTCCAACATCATGATGAAGTCAATAAGGTTCTGAGTCCACAAATCTGGCCATGTCCAAGTCCACTGCCTTGGCGGTTTTTGCTTTAATGAGTATTTGTTAATACTAAATAATTTCCAGTCGCAAATTGCATGAGTCACAGTCCTCTGCTGTTTGTCTTGCCATACTCAAACTTTCCATCCCAGCTGAATCATTTTGGGTAACTCTTGGGGCCAATGCAGACCATCCAGTGCCCTTGTGCAGTCAAGCTATCTCTACCGTGAACAGCTGCTAACTCCTTGATGTCACCCTAGAATTCCTCATCCTGTCCATCATCACAGTCAATCATCGGGGCATGGCACTGGGAAACAGCTACATTCTAAGGCTGCCAATCAGAGTCCTCAGCCTGCTGCTGACCAGTGTGTAGGCCATGTAGGGGCTGACCTACTTCCTGAACAGCACAACCCCTTGCTGCCTGAGCCTGTCACCACATGTCTCCTTCCACAGGGATCATCCCAGCCCATCTGGACTCACACAACCGGCTCACGTCCCGCCTATACAAAAAGACCTCATTTTGTGTTAGCTGGAAGTAACTTGCTTCCATGGTGTGAATGTTCCATATGCCAGTGGAAACAACTCACTTGACTAATTTAATTCTGTATTTATCAGTATTCTGTAGACTTTGGTCATGTGCCCTCACATTTGTTTCCTGTCTAAGGTCATCATCCCAGGCTTTTCGGTCTCTCTTTGGGCTTTCCCATGTCCCTGATCATTCTCGTTGCCCTTCTTTGAACCCCCTCTAGTTCTGCATAATCTGGCGTGAGATGGGCTGACCAGTCCTGCACACGCTATCCAGATGGGACAACACTGCTGTGTTACAGAAAAGCATTCATAGATACATTGTATTTCTCTCCAGACCATTCCTCATGCATCCGAACATCTGGTTTGCTTCCTTACCACAGCTGCACATTGAAACACGGTCTCACAGAGCTGTCCACACTAGTGTGCCGTCCCTTTCCTGAGTCCATGCAGAACCCTGGAAGCTGGGCAAGTAGTTTGTGTCCCCTCTAACAAGCATGACTCTGTATTTATCAACACTGACGTTCATCTGCTGTTGTGTTGCCCATTCATCCCCCTGAAGCTCCTCACAGCCCTCTCTGGTCCAGACTAACCTAAATAATTGGTGTCAGCTGCAGATTTGGTACCTTTCTGTATCACCCCCTTTCCAGATCATTGATAAATACAGTCAGCAACACGGGACCTCGAGGCTCCCACTGTTACCTTTTTGCCACGATGGAATTTCACCATTTCATCCTTGCCCTTTACTTTCTGTCCCCTAGCCAGGTTTTGACCCATGACAATACTGTTGGGAGCTGAGGGAAGCGTTGTTATGGGTTGAGTTAAACTCTGTTGAGGTTAATAGATGTGAACACACCCTTCAGTTAACATCACTGCAAGCATAAGCCCCACCTGGGCCAGGGGCTTTTGATAAATATTGTTTTGGAAAGATGTGTGGGTGGGAAGGTAGAATAGAACAGAGGGGAAAAAACCAACAGTAACAGCTGGGAAAGACTGTGCCGAGAGACAGCCTGAAAGAGCAGCTGAAAACACCAAGGCTGATCCTTCAAGACACCTTAGGAGAGGTTTTTGGGTCTGTGGTTCAGTCTAAAAAGGGGGTTCTTGGTGTTGTGAGCAAAGGAAGCTGTTTCCTGCTAGTTGATTCCGTCCATTTTCAGAGACGCAGGGCTTTGTATGTTCTCAGATTCGGGGGCAGCCATCCTGAAATCCCATCTCCTGAAATGGTCTTTGATGGTCATTAGTGCTAAGTTTGGGTTTCGTCCTGGGATCCAAGTGGACTTTGCAGCAGGCAGTCTTTTCACTGGACCCGAGGCTATCCTCCAGTCTTCCCTAGCAATTGGTGAGCTGTGGTAATAGCCTCCTGTCCCAGATCTGGACTTTAGCGTCCAAAATCTGGGGGCTTACCTGAAACTCCCCCAAGCTCACTACCAGTTTGGATATTCTCGCTGCCACCAGGTCAGGAATTATAGGGCCTGACCCCCCTTTCCTCTCTCTGGTGTCCCCAACCCTTC
>NC_133771.1:2096670-2097970 GCF_003597395.2 Chelonoidis abingdonii | reverse complement strand
CCTGCCGTAGGCCGATGCCCACAGGCGACCCGCACGACTCCTGCCTTAAGTGCTTGGGCGAATCTCACTTAATGGACAACTGCAGGATTTGTAAGGCGTTCAAGCCCCGAACTAAGAAAGAGCGGGACGTTCGCCTGAAGCAGTTGCTGATGGAGGCAGCATTAACTCCACCGTCCTCGGCACCGTCCACGGTACCGGCAACAAGCACCTCCTCGGCACCGCACTGCACGTCCTCTGAGAAGACGTCGTCTCACCAGTCTCCGGCACCAGCTTCTGGTCGGCACTGCTCGCTCTCGCCACGGAGCAAGAAGCGCAAGCCTCCTGCGGCCGCTATACCCGCTCCGCAGTCTGAGCGCTTAGCCAAACCAGACCGCCTGGCATCGACTCCACCTGCCGCGGCACCGATGTCTGCCGCACCGTTGAGTCCGGCCTCGGAAGGGCCGTCGAGTCCGGTGCCTACCAGCTTCCCGGCACGTGCCACGGTTGAGCTCATCGTGCCCTCCACCCTGGCGACGTTCTCCGCTGCACGAGACCTGATCTCAATGACGGAGCCTGAGCTGCCTTGACCCCTGGCACCGCCGGTGCGGGTCCTACAATCTATTGGCAAGCTGGCCCTCGTACGACCTTCTTCGCCCGGCGCCAGGGGACTCCGTTGTTCCAGGTCCCGGTCCAGGTCCCGCAGACGCTCACGGTCTTGTCATCACTCTCGGTCCTGCGGTCGTTCGCAGTCCTGGTACTGCTCCCCAGCAAGGTACCGGTCGTACTCGCGGTACCGCTCGAGGTCCCGGTCGCCGTCCAGACATTACCGGCACCGCTCCAGATCTTGGCACCGCTCACGGCACCGCACTTCCCGCAGCCAATCTTGGCACGGCGACTCTCGGCACTGGTCGACCTCCCGGCACCGCACTGATCGTAGGTCCCGGTCATCCTCACGGCACCGGCGGGACTTCCGGTACCGCTCCCCGGCACCGTACAGGGCCGGTTCTACTGGCCGCAGAGACGTTCCTCACACGGTCTCTGCCCCACCGTGGCCGTCTCGCCAGCCGTCAATCTCCTCTCATCCCGACACGGCATCTTATGGAGAGTCGGACAACCAAGGTCCTTATCAGTGGGCCTTTTGGACTCCGTGGGCTTACCACCAGAGCCAAGGTAGCCACCATCCGCCACCGCACTCCGCCCCCTCCGACCATCGGGCACCGGAGTCCACGGCGAGCAGACCCCCTCCAGCGAGCACGGACCAACCTCCTGCCCAGGGCATGGACCAACAGGAGCAGCCCCTGGATGCCCCACAGGACCAGGA
>NC_133771.1:2039048-2089303 GCF_003597395.2 Chelonoidis abingdonii | reverse complement strand
TTGCTGGACCACTCAGTAGCCAGCCCCGTTCCCCTGCCTCTCCATCAGGACCTGATATCCCAGGACCACGGCAGGCTTCTCCATCCCGACCTGCAATCCCTTCACCTGATGGCGTGGTTCCTGCGTGGTTGAGTCGCTCGGAGCTGCAGTGCTCCACCCCAGTGCAGCAAGTCTTCCTGGGTAGCAGGAAACCCTCCACTAGGGCTACGTATTTGGCCAAGTGGAAGTGGTTCTCTTGCTGGTGTCAGACGCACCACGCGACACCTGCGCAGACTCCCATCCACGTAATATTGGAATACCTCTGGCACCTCAAGCAACAGGGTCTTGCACTCTCATCCTTGCGTGTACACCTGGCTGCCATTTCCACGTTCCATCCCAGAGAAGGAGTTTACTTCGTTTTCTCTCATCCGATGGTCTCGAGGTTCCTCAAAGGGCTAGAGCGCCTTTTTCCGCAGCTCCGCCGCCCCCCCCCTTCCTGGGACCTCAATTTAGTTCTGTCAAGACTAATGGCCCCTCTGTTCGAACCCTTGGCAACCTGCTCTCTCCTGTACTTATCGTGGAAGGTGGTGTTCCTTGTAGCCATTACATCGGCTAGGAGAGTTTCGGAGCTTCGTGCTCTCATGATGGACCCACCTTACACGATATTCCACAAGGACAAGGTGCAGCTGCACCCACATCCAGCCTTCCTTCCCAAGGTGGTTTCATCCTTTCACCTCAACGAGGACATATTCCTCCCGGTCTTTTTTCCCAAACCTCACGCATCCCGTAGAGAGCAGCAATTGCACTCGCTGGACGTACGTAGAGCTCTCGCATGCTACATTGACCGCACCAGACCTTTCCGTAAGACGCCCCAACTCTTTGTCGCTGTGGCGGACAGGATGAAAGGTCAACCCGTCTCGTCCCAGAGAATATCGTCCTGGGTCACGATGTGCATTCGAGCTTGCCATGATCTAGCTCACGCCTCTCCAGGCCGCGTGACTGCACATTCCACCAGGGCTCAGGCCTCGTCGACTGCCTTTCTAGCTCGAGTGCCTATCCAACGAGATATGCCGCGGCAGCTACGTGGTCTTCGGTACACACCTTTCACTTTACCCATTATGCCTTTGGTACAACAATCCAGGGACGACGCAGCTCGCTTGGCTTGGCTGTCTTGCATTCGGCAGTGTCTAACTCCGACCCCAACCACCGCTAGGTAAGACTTGGATTCACCTACTTGTGAATGGATGATATGAGGAAGCACTCGAAGAAGAAAAGACGGTTACTCACCTTTGTAACTGTTGTTCTTCGAGATGTGTTGCTCATATATTCATTCCACACCCGCCCTCTCTCCCCACTGTCGGAGTAGCCGGCAAGAAAGAAACTGAGGAGCGACGGGCCGGCAGGGGTATATATCCGGCGCCATAGCGGCGCCACTCCAGGAGGTGACCTGCCGGCCCGCCGTGAGTGTTGCTAGGGTAATAAAAGTCTCCGACGAACGTGCATGCGGCGCGTGCACACCTAACTGGAATGGATATGAGCAACACATCTCGAAGAACAACAGTTACAAAGGTGAGTAACCGTCTTTTCTCTAAGCCATTGAAAGGCCTGAGATATGCTGACCCCAGTCCTTTTGGTGCCGTTCTACAAAGGAAGCCAGTTGAGCCCCCCCGTGACCCTTGCCACCATCCCATCAGACTGTGGCTGTGGCATGTCTGGTGGGTGCCAAGAATCTCTCAAATCTGTTGACACATTTTGGATGTAAATGTTCTCATTTGTTCTGTGTAGGTCACCCAGGACCCCAAACCGAGGGAAGAATTCATTCACTAGGAGTCCTGCTACTGTTACAGTCTCTTGATTTCTTATTGGATAAGCCTCAGGCATTTTGTGATGTAGTCCATAGCTACCAGCAAATCCTTCTTGCCAACCTGTCTCCAACCAGGGCCCGAGAACATCAGTGACGATGCACTCCACAGGTGCACCTGCAAGATATCCAACAGACATTTTCTCTTTGCTTGGCTGAGGTTTTCTCCATCCCAAAATATCCAGTAGTTTTAAGATTGTGACATCCATTGAAAAAGGAAGTTCTGAGGGGATCTGGTACACCCAGTTGCCCACTGGCTTCTCCCATGTCTTATACAAGATTTCATCTTCAAATTCCAAGCTTTCCCACAATGACCAGAAAGCTTTTACTGTGGTAACATAAGAACGGCCATACTGGGTCAGACCAATGGTCCATCTAATCCAGTGTACTGTCTCTGGCTGTGGCCAGTGCCAGGTGCT
The DNA here is from genome assembly GCF_003597395.2 of Chelonoidis abingdonii. NCBI lineage: Eukaryota > Metazoa > Chordata > Testudines > Testudinidae > Chelonoidis > Chelonoidis abingdonii. The sequence continues at coordinate 2,087,044 of NC_133771.1, read as the reverse complement.
TCAGAGGGAATGAACAGAACAGGGCAGTTTTGAGTGATCCACCCCTGTCATCCAGTCCCATTATCTGGCAGTCAGAGGTTTAGGGATCCCTGGAGCATGGGGTTGCATCTCTGACCATCTTTGCTAATAGCCGGTAATGGACCTATTTCTCCATGAACTTCAGTAATTCATTTTTGAACACCATTATACTTTTGGCCTTCACAACATCCCCTGGCAATTAGTTCCACAGGTTGACTCTGGGTTGTGTGAAGAAGTATTTCCTTGTGTTTGTATTAAACTTGATGCCTGTTAATTTCAGTGGGTGGCCCCTGGTTCTTGTGTTATGTGAAGAGGTAAATAACACGTCTCTATTCACTTCCTCCACATTGGTCATGATTGTATAGACCTCTATCATATCCCCCCTTAGGTATCTCTTTTCTAACCTGAAAAGTCCCAGTCTTATTAATCTCTCCTCATACGGAAGCTGTTCCAGACCCCTAATCATTTTTATTGCCCTTTTCTGAACCTTTTCCATTTCTAATTTATCTTTTTTGAGCTGGGGTGGCAGAAATGCACACAGTATTCAAGGTGTGAATGTATAATTGATTTATACAGAGGCATTCTGGCATTTTGTGTCTAATTATCTATCCCTCTCCTGATGGTTCCCAACATTCTGTTTACTTTTTTGACTGCCGCTGCACATTGAGTGGATGTTTTCAGAGAACTATCTATGACTCCAAGATCTCTTTCTTGAGTGGTAACAGCTAACTTAGACCCCCATCATTTTATATTTTTATATGTAGAACTGGAATAATGTTTCCCAATGTGCATTACTTTGCATTGATCAACGTTGAATTTCATCTGCCATTTTGTTGCCCAGTCACCCAGTTTCATGAGATCTTTTTGTAGCTCTTCACAGTCTGGTTTGGACTTAACCATCTTGAGTAGTTTTGTATCATCTGTAAATTTTGCCACCTCACTGTTTACTCCCTTTCCAGATCATTTATGAATGTGTTGAACAGCACTGGGCCCAGTACAGAGCCCTGGGGACACCACTATTTACTGCTCTCCATTCTGAAAACTGACCATTTATTCCTACCCTTTGTTTCCTGTCTTTTAACCAGTTACCAGCCCATGAGAGAACCTTCCCTCTTATCCCATGACAGCTTATTTTGCTCAAGAGCCTTTGGTGAGGGACCTTGTCAAAGGCTTTCTGAAAATCTCAGTACGCTATATCCACTGGATCCCCCTTGTTCACTTGCTTGTTGCCCCCCTCAAAGAATTCTAGTAGATTGGTGAGGAATGATTTCCCTTTACAAAAACCATGTTGACTCTTCCCCACGTTGTTTTCATGTATGTGATAATTCTGTGCTTTACTGTAGTTTCAGCTAGTTTGTCTGGTGCTGAAGTTAGGCTTTCCGGCCTGGAATTGCCAGGATCGCCTCTGAAGCTTTTTTAAAAAATTGGTGTTAAATTAGCTGTCCAGTCAGTTGGTACTAAGGCTGATTTAAGTGATAGGTTACGTGCCACAATTAGTAGTTCTGCAATTTCATATTTGAGTTCCTTCAGAACTCTTGGGTGATGCCACCTGGTCCTGGTGACCTATTACTGTTTAGTTTATCCATTTGTTCCAAAATCTCTTATAATGACACCTCAATCTGGGACAGTTCCTCAGATTTGTTACCTAAAAAGAATGTGTGGAGATCTCCCCCATGTCCTCTGCAGTGAAGATCGATGGTGTTGTGAGGGAAAACCACGTTCCAGGATGGCTGCATTTGCCAGTTGATTTTCCAGTCACATGCTCTCCTGATACCAGCATCCTCTCTCTGGGACATTTTTAATTGCTTTTGGGTCCATTCTTGCAACCCTCTTCCCTCTGTTGTTCCAGTGGGTGAACTGGGGACATGGGCGCTTCTGCAAATTAGGAGAAGAGAGGCACACCCATTCTCCTGGGGAACTCATGCCTTGCTCTCCTGCGTGGGGCAGTGTTTGCCATCAGCCTCCCACAAAGGCCATCAAGACCCTGCTTAGGGCCTGGTCTGTGTGTGAGTGTGAAATCATAGCACTGCAGTTTCTCCAGCTGCCTGGCACGCTGTGCCTCCAGATTGCTGGCTCTAAAGTGCCATTGCAGGGAAGCAGGGTGTGTCCTGGCCATAAACGTCAATACTTTGCCTCTCACCCCATAACGACTTAGCTTCATGTGCTGGCCCTTGTCAAAGGCCTTTTGACAGTCCAGTCATAGAGTTTAAGGCCAGAAGGGACCGCCTGACCACACAGTCTGACCTCCTATGTAGCACAGGCCAGGAACACCACCCAGCCTCCACACACTAATCCAGCAACAGTGTTCCACCAAAGGGCTGCAGCCTACAGGAGACAAGGCTGTTACGTGCCACTGGGAGAGACTAGGAGGGAGCCAGGTGCACTAGTGCCTGCAGCCTCCACCATGGCAAGGGAATAGGGTGAGAGACACCCAGACAATCCTGGCAAGTGACCTGCACCCACACACTGCTGAGGAAGGCAAAAAAAAACCCCAAAGTCTCTGCCAATCTGCTCTGGGGAAGAATTCCTTCCCGACCCTGCATATGGCGATCAGCTAGACCCTGAGCGTGTGAACAAGAACCAGCCAGCCAAGCACCTGAGAGAGAGAACGCTCAGAGCCCTGACTCACCCTACCCAGTGTCCCATCTCCAGCCATGGCCATCCCTGATGCGTCAGAGGATGGAGATAAAACACCAGAACAAACCCCGAATACAGCAGGGAGCAAAAAATCCATTCCTGACCCCTACCGGGTTGAATCCCTGAAGCATGAGCTTTAGGGATAACACAAACTGGGCTGTTCAGCCCTGCCCCCTACCACCACAAACAACGCCATCATATAATCACACTCAGAAATGTGCCCAGCTCACTCTTCAGACTAGTAACGCTGTTTGCCCCCAGGACTTCTCACCCCTCTGATGGTTAGAAACCACCTAATTTCCAGCTGGAATTTGTTCCTGGGCAGTTTAGCCCCATTTATTCTTGTGCCAGCATTGTCCTATAATGTCAATAGCTCTTCCTCTCCCTGGGGTGTGCCCCCTACTGCATTCATGGCGTGCAATGAGATCCCTCCCAGCCTCCTTCTGCTGGACTGAACAAGCCAGGCTCTGCCAGGCTCCTCTCAAAGGACAGTCCCTCCTGGGCAGTGGTATAATAGACCAGAGGAGCTAAGCCTCCCAAAACCCAGGCCGTGGCCCCGCCAACACTCCGCCCTGAGGGCCCGCCCTTAGTCCGCCTCTCCCCTGATACTCGCAGGGGCTTGACCTGGGCCCAGGGCTTGGGCCAGGCAGCAGCCCAGGGTGGCTCGGCCTGGCCAGTGGCTTCAGCTGGCAGGCGGCTCAGGGACCAGTGGGGCTTAGGCTGCGGTGGGGATCTCGGGCTACTCTGGCTCCAGCAGGCGAAGTGTGGGGGGGGCCTTGGGTGGGGTAGGGGGCACTGTCGGCCCTGCATTCCCCTGATCATCCTAGCAGCTCTTCTCTGCAGCTGTTCCAGTGTAAATTCATCTTTCTTGAACATGAGTGTCCAGAACTGTCCCCAGGATTCCAAACGAGGGCTTCCCAGTGCTGTGTACAATGGCGTTAATACTTCCCTAGCTTTGCTGGAACTGCCTCTGCTGATCCAGCCTAGGAGTGCATGTGCCTTTTTCACAGACACCTCACACTGGTGGCTCATAGTCATCCTGTGATGGACCCACACACCCAGGTCTCTCTCCTTTCTGTCGCTTCCTCTTTAGCCGCTACTTCATAGTCATGTGTAAGTAATTGTAAGAGATCAGAGAGACACCTTTCCTTTGCAGAATCCGTGCTGGTTAGCCCCCTCAGACCTGGACCTTCCAGACACTTGGTGATTCTGTTTTCAATTATTGTTTCAACCCAATTCGCCCGGTAGGAATTCCCTGGATTACGCCTAAAGCCTCTTTTAGCATCTCGGTGATGGTCTCTCAACCCCTGATTAGCTGGATATGGGCTAGTCAGAGGCCAGTGGTGTCTTTCCTGTGCCAAAGGGGCAGCATGAGATACGTCTCCCTCGGCGTTAGGCCGACAGCTCTGGGCACTGCCTCCAGCCATGCTCTGTGCTGGGCTCTGCACCCATGTTCTTGGTGTGTCTCCCGCTTGACAGAGAAAAAGGCGGGATTCTCCCAGGGGGTGGAGCCCCGAGAGCTCAGTGTCAGCTGCTCAGAGCTAACCAGAGGGCTGGCCAGGGCTTGTTTTATTAACCAAACCCCATCAGAGCATTCTCTGTGTTCTGGCTGTGATAGCATCTTCCAGCCGGCTGCAGCCACAGCTCAGGAGCTAGCAGTGAGCTGCCCTGGGCGGCCTGCGGGGAGTGTACACTGGATGGCTGGGATTAATTCTGCTGCGGTTTGGATCGCCTGCCAACTTCTCTCCCTTCTGGGACGTTGCCAGTGTGTGTAACTGCTGCCCTGCGTCCCACACCCTCCCCATCACACCTCGGGGGCTGCTCTTCCTGCAGCTCCCCGGAAGCGGCTCCTCTCTTCCTGGCAGGAACCCTGCATGTTGGGAGCCAGTCCCTCTGGGTCCTAGATGGCTGTGTCTCTCCTGTAGCGAGTGCAGGAGCAGAGATGCCCAGCAGGGCTGCAAGTGACCCAAGGGGTCAGCTCATTCCCAGGGCTTTTGATTTCCTGTTGGCCAGGAGCCAGAAGCGGGAGAGTGCATGATGGGGGGAGCTACTCTGATCCCAGCCGGAGACGGCAGCGTTCCCAGCCCCTTAGCAGAGGCTTTTCTCCAGCTGCTAGATTCCAGCTCCTAGGATCAGCCCTTCCCCTGCCCAGGGCCCATTGCTGCTGTGCCCATCAGGGACCAGGGTTCGGGCTCTTCCCCACTGAGAACAGATGCTCAGGCAGTACTGCTCTCCTGGCACTACCGTCTCTGGGGAGGTGCCTCTGCCCTGCTTGTTGCAGAGCTCTTTTTAAATATATGTATATATAGAGAGAGCGATGCCTATCTCGTAGAGCTGGAAGGGACCCTGAAAGGTCATAGAGTCAAGTCCAGCCCCTGCCTTCACTAGTAGGACCAAGTACTGATTTTGCCCCAGATCCCTAAGTGGCCTCCTCAAGGACTGAACTCACAACCCTGGGTTTAGCAGGCCAATGCTCAAACCACTGAGCTATCCCTCCTCTCTCTAGGACCCAGGCCATGGGGCTCCAGGCCTGCCTAGAGCAGTGCCCAGCTTGTGGGGAGTGGCCATGGATTGCCCTCCCTTACCTGGGCCCCGAGCCTGAGGAATGTGTTACCAAGGCCCAGCCCCCGTCAGCGTTTGTGGCAGTGTTTGAGCAGGACTGCGAATCTGTCAGCGTGCATGCACTCAGCCTGGTAGCTCTTCTGCACCCAGGAGCCTCCCTGCCAGGATCCATCCCGGGGCAAACGGAGGAGTCACGAGGGACCCGGCGTTTGGCAGTGTCTCTCCCGGGCCCTATGGGAGTTTGTGTGCCACGCCCAGTTCCCAGGCTGGGGCAGCGCAGCGTGCATGGCTTGCCTTTCCCAAGAGATGCCCCAGGCTGCAGTGGTGTCGCTCAGGCCAAGCGTGTAGCAGCAAAGCCGGGCTAGGCCAGGGCTGGAGTGTGGGGGATGCTCTGTGGGGCTGGAGGGGAATCAGCAGAGCTGGCTGGGGGTCACAGGACTGGAAGGACAGGGTGGGCTGCCAGAGTAGATTGAGGGGTCGCTTCAGAGCTGTGCTTGGGGAGACCAGAGCTGGAAGTTCAGGGGGGCTGTGGGTCAGGATCGAGGGACCCCAGCGGAGCTGTGGGAGTACAGTGCAATGGTATCTTAGCCTTTCATTTATGAACACTAAAAATCCACTAATACACCTTTACCAAAAGGCGGAGCCTCCCCCCCCGGCCCCTCATGGTAACTCTCACTCAGCCCCCCCTTGTGTTTGGCCTCAGAACATGGTCGCTTTGAACGAGGGTTCACAGCCTCAGAAACGGTTGGTTTTATTTTTAGCTGCTTTCCCAGCAGCAGCTCTGCACGTACCTGCAAGGCAGCGAGATGTACCGATAACACAGGAAACCAGAAACCTTTGCATAGTGCTGTGAACACTTCCCTTCTTTCCCTGCCCCCTAGCCAGTGTGTGCCCATTTCCAGGGGTCACCGCCACCCTGGCGGCTTCCCGAGGCCTCCAGGCAACACTAGTCCCAGGTGCTGTGGGACAATGCCACTGGAGTTGGAGACTCTAATGTGAGAGCAGTTGTCTCCCTATTAGCCCAGCCCAGGGAAGGTGCGCCGGAGACCTCATTCCCTGGAGCCCTTGCCCTGATCCGGTGGGGAGAGAGGCAGTCAGAATTGTCAGGCAGGCATGGGAGGCCAAAAGCATAGGAGACTCCCCCCTTGGGGGCAGTGGGGAAAGGACCCACTGGGTCCCACCACTGGGACACAGTGGGGTAGCTGAGGGCTGGCACAGTGAACTGTGACTCCAGGGTAGATGCTCCCAGAGGCAGAGGGTTCCAGGAGGCCAGTGCAGTGGCATTGCCCAGCTGGCCTTTCTGCTCTGAACTGGCCTTTGTGTCCCTTGGGATCTGGCTCAGCCCCTCGTGTGCTGGGCTGCAGCTCCCGCCCGGCTGACATGCAGTCTCTGTGTTCTGTGTTTGCAGGCAAAGAAGAGAAGGAAGAAGCTAACTATGACTCCCTGAAAATGGAGGCAAGTATGTGCCAGGGTTGCCACCCTGGGGACTCCACTGCCCTGCCTTGCCTAAGCCACCGAGCTAAGTCAGGCTGGGAGCTGCGACTCCTGCCCTCCAGAAGCAAGAGCACAGGCAGAATCAAGTGGCCACTGGGCCACATGGCCAAGTTCCTGTCAGGCTGCAGCCTGGCATCTGGGGAGGGCATGTCCAACCCCTGGGCAATTGGAGAGGGGTACAGGAAGCTGCTGCATTGAGCATGAGAGGCTGGCTAGGTACAGTGCAGCACAATGGATGGTCTCTACAGGGCATGGGTCAGTACATGGGGGCCTGGACACTAGGGTCCCCTATCGCCCCAGAAGGCCCCAGGCACTAGAGCCCTCTAGAGACCCAGGGATCTCATTCCAGAGCCCATTAGCTCCAGAGTGAGGCCCCAATCCCAGAGCCTCTGCTACATATCGGGACATGATTGCAGATGTGTGTGCACAGATCAGACACACACACAGTGGTGTCTACGGTGGGCTCTGGCTAATGTAGGTTTAGCTCTGGCTCTGGGTATCCAGTAGGTCTCAGTGCTAACCATCTCTGTCTTCGTAATGCACTCCTGTAGGAGGCTGGCAGAGAAATTCTGATTGAATGGGTCTGACTGCCAGTTCCACTACAGGCTCTGGGGTGAGCGCTGCGCTCCGGCCGCCTGGCATCTGGCATGGGCTGGGTTGGCGCTTCCCAGGTTAATTCCTGCAGCTTGGTCCTGCTCAGCCTCCCAGCTGCTGCATTTCTAGAACCCATCCTGAGAGAGGCTAATTTTTCTCTGGAGGGAAAAGTGGGAGCCGCAGAAACAGTGGAGGGGCTGAGGGGATGCAGGGGTCCTGGCACCCTACTCTAGCCTCAGAGTTAGCATGCTTTTGAGTTGGTGTAGTCACAGGTGAAACCTGGCCTGGATTTGGGTGCCTCACTCTCTGGCAGTGACATGGCCCTGCCCTGAGCACTGGCACTAGGAGTCAGGAGCCTGGGATCTAGTCCCTGCTCTGCTGCTGACTCACTACATGGCCCGGGGTGGTTGAGTCCCTTCCCTGCTCTGGCCCCTGTTCAATGGAATCATACTCCTCCCTCACTGCCTTGTTTCCCCAGCGAGCCCCAGACCCCATGTCCCCAGAGCTGTAAGCAGAGAAGCCAGCCCTTTTCAGCCTGTCTCTCCTCTCTCACTGCCTGCAAGCAGGGATCCCGAGGCCGCTTGCGTGGCGGGCTGGGCTGGGAGTCAAGCCTGCGTCAGAGGCCCATGCAGCGGCTCACCTTCCAGGCGGGGGACCCGTACTACATCAGCAAGAGGAAGCGAGACGAGTGGCTGGCCAGATGGAAAAGGGAGGTAAGGACACGGATTCTGCCTTGCCTGGACGCAGGCCAGTTCACCCTGCGAGGGGTATGTTCTGCCAGCCATAGGTAGCAATGACACAGTGCACTTTGTCTCCGTGGGGCAGGGCTGGGCAGGGGAGCGGCACCGAGTGGTCTGAGTATCGCCAAATCCCCTTGGGATTCAGCCCGGCCTCAGATTTCTCGCCCCAGGCTGTTTGATCCCCCACTCTTATGACAGCTTTCTCATGTTGGTGGCAACTCGGCTGAAGCTGACACCTCTCCCCATCACAGATGCAGGTTTCAGAGGAGCACCCGGCCCTCCAGAGCAGGGAGAGCCTTCCAGTCGAGCTGTGCTGCTGGCCTGTTCAACGGGATAGGCGAGGAAATGGTTGGATAAGGCCTTTGTGTTTGAACCAGTCCCTTTAGATGGAGGAGCAGCAAATGGTTCTAGTAAGAAATGGGTGACTGTCCATTGATCACTGTAGCTCCTGGGGACAGCAGAAACGCAGACCTCTGCGCACCAAAAGCACAGGCCCTCCCGTTTGAACTCAAGGAGACTGTTAGCGGTGAGCAGCTCAGGGCTTTTAGTGCACAGTTGGGCCATTCACAGACAGCTCCTGACAGCACCATTAATTGTCTCCGGATAGCCCTGTGAACACTCACGTGCTTTGCAGCCTTGTCAAGAGGAGTCTGTAGCTGAGAGCAAAGCTCAGGGAGGTGTGGTGCACACTCAGGAGGTCAGGCCAGGATGTGGGTTACAGCAGGAAGGATCTGCCTCCTTTCTAGTCTCATTCTCTCTCTCCAAAGCCCCCCGCCCCCCTCCTCTGGCCTTGCCGTTGTGAGCAGCAGGGCTTCTGGGAACTCTGGGGGCAGCAGAGCCGAACATTAGACAGCATTCTTTGAAATGGTCCCCGCGCAGGAACTGTATCTCCATGGAAATATTTCTGTTAGGCCTTCAAGTAAGTCTGCCCAGGACAGGGGTAGGAGCGAAAGTCGAGAATATGGTTGGGATCTCCAGGGTGAGCCAGCGCAGGCAGTCGTGCATGAAGGTAACTGACAGGTTAGCATTTCTGTTTTCATTTTTTTGTTCTGTTTATTAAACACTGGGCCGTGTTCCCCGCTGTCCTTGCTGAGGTACAGGGCTGACTCGAGGGAGCTTACTCCTAATTTACAGCCGGGAGATGAGAGCAGAGCCTGGGCTGTTGTCTCTATGCCAGTGACCACACAAATTATGGAAACCAAGATTTCAGCTAAATGACTGTAACCTTTCCCCACTGAGGCTGTTTTCACTCACTGTGGTCAGTGAGACTAGAGCGGTCAGTGTCATTTCCTGTTTCTAGTCAGCTTCAGGTACATATTGTCCTGCCCCTCAGCCCAGCCTTGTTGTGTTTGGGTTGTGGAAGCTGCCTGGGAATGCTCAAAACGGAACACCAGCTGTTTTGACAGAAGGAATCGTGTTGCTGAGCTGTGGCTGTGCGAGGCAGAAGTGGACGAAGCAGTGGCTCAGGGCCCCAAGCAGCTCATGGAGCCTCGCTTAGTGTGACTGTACTTACTGAACAAGTGTGGGTTGGGTTGCTGTTGTTTTGATTTGTGGAATAATGTAAGCAGTACTTTCGGGGGTGGATGAGGGGTAAGAGGGAGCCCCAAAATATCCTTGCTTAGGGCCTCATGGACCAGCACCACGTGTGTTCATGAGACTGGATGTTATTTTCCAAAACTGGAACGTGGGGCCTCAGATGCCGTTGTCTTGTTAAGTAGCACTTGTCTCCTCCTCTCTGGTGGCACTCCCTGGGCTGTGCTGGACTCTCGGGAACGCCCGGCTGCTGGGCTCTGCTAACCATCTCTGCTTTCAAGTGCAGGTCACATGGCTGCAAGGGGATGGCTTCCTTGAGACCCTCCTTTGTGTGCTGCTCTTCTGCCCTTGCCCTCTGGCAGGGATCGGTGCTGGCAGCTGCCATTGCCAGCAGCCGATGGCTGAGGAGATCTGAGCTTGGACAGGGGGCACCAGAGGGCAGTGGAGTCGTCTTTTCTGTCCGTGTGCTGGTGGCCTGTGGTCTCATGTGGTTTTGGGTGGCTTTCCTTTCTGCATCAGGTTCTTTTCCTGTTTGTGTCTGTTCCTCTCACTCTCAGGCTGTTTTCTTGTCCCTAACCAGACCCCAGAGGGCAAATCCTCCAGGTTCACCATGTGATGTCACACAATGAATCCGTGCATCTCTGGTTCCTGGCATCTGCCACTGAACCCTGCCCCGTTGGGTCCCTCCCTCCCATACCCCACTCCCCACGCACTGGGAATCCCCAGGGCTGCTGACAAACAATGGGGAGGAGCTGAGTAAGAAGCCTGGAGGAGGAAGGCCTTCCATTGAATCACTGTCCCGCTCTCTTGGATCTGGGCAAGCAGCAGCGCACTTGAGCCGGCCAGAATGCAGCCAGGACTCCACTTCTTGCCTTATGTTAGCAGGCAGAGGCCCCGTGGTTGGGCTAGGCACTGCGTGGACATAGAGTGAGACAAGCCGTGCCCCAGGAGCTGATAGTCAGTGTAGGCAAGGGGGAGAGGGGAAAGACACACAAGGAGGGGAACAGACTGACCTAGGGCCCCACAGCTGCCAATATAAGCCAGGTTTCCTGCCTGCCCGCCTCTTGGGGCTAATCAAAGTGCTGGAGAGTCCCAGTAAGGTCCTTTGGCCTCTCGCTCTGGCTGTGTCCTGGGGACTCCTGCACCCGAGAAGAGCATGCAGGAAGCTGCCTGGAGGGTGTCTGGACTGTAGGGCTACTCCTAGATTCCACAGGGTAGAAGGGACTGCTGTGATCATCCTGTCACTCCGGTTAGAACTAGAGCAGATCTCGTACAAACATCCAGTCTTGCTTTCACATTGCCAGGTCTGGAGAAGGGTAAGTTGTTCCCATGGTTAATTCTCCTCACTCTTAAACACTGGCACCTTCTTTCCAGCCTGAATGTGTCTAACTTCCACCTCCCCACCCTGCATCTTATTAGGCGGATCTCTGCTGGATTGAAGAGCTCATTATGACACATTTGATCCCCACGCCCTTGCCTTTTCTCTGCTTCCCAATGGGATCATTCCTTTTCTCTTGGTTGCCAAGAGAACCAAGACAAACATAATGCGATTAAACTAAAAACAAACCAGAGTAAATAAATCCAGGCTGCAGGGGACTTTGCCACGAGGCCAGGGCCTGCCTCTGTCCTGTATGGAGGAACCAGCTGCATCTTTGCTGTCTAGGAGCAAAGACTGCTCATCCCAGCATGCACTGCTCTGTTCTGACCCAACAGGCTTGGTCCCATTTCGTGCTGGGATGGGAATTCATTCCTCAGACTGTTTGGAGCACTGGATGCTGTGGCCTGTAGTCCATGGGCTGAGAGCTGGTGTGTAGTACGCTGTGGATTTTCTTGGACTGCCCTTTGGTCCCCCTTTGACCTACAGCCTTCAGTTCTATCCCGAGGCCTCGAAGGGAGACAGTAGGTGGTGGGTCCCCCCGGAGGGAAGGACCCTCCATGTGTCAGCTGGTTGTAATGTGGGATGTCCACCTTTGTGTGTTCTTGGCCTCGGCCTCATCCTGTAGCAGCCAGTGCTAAGGGACTGGCGCACTGCAAGGCATGAGAGCCGCACGGTAGTTGCATAGATCCTGGTGTGAGCTGTAGAACAAGGGGAACGTTAGGATTGACTGCAGAGTACACAGAGTTCTCCAGGAGAGCCAAGCCCGTGCCCTGAACAAACACGCCTGGTGAATGCAGAGCAGCTTCTTGTCTGAGTTCTTTGCAGGATGGTTGTCAGGGCTGGTATGAGCTGGGGTGGGGGCAACACAGTCTGAGCGCTGCATAGCGTGGGAGGCATCAGCAGGAAATCCTTCTGTGGCAGGGATTGCAGACACCTGTCTTCACACTGGATGGGTGGCATAGACGTCGTGGAAACAGCACTCAGTCACAGTGAGGAACCCTGTCCGAAGCCCACCTCTGCCACGTCCTTGTCCCCTTTCCTGCTATGACGAAGGAGTGACAAACCTCCGGGCCACAAACTGGGGGATTATGGCTATTGGGCAAGCAGCGGAGAACAGACTAGAAGCCAGGGAGTGAGGGACACCGGCTTCTCACAAAAAACAAGTGGATAATTCCCAACCCCAAAATAACCCCCCTCCTCATCTGTATCTGCTCAGGTTCTGGTGGTGCAGCTGCCTTTGGCTGATGGGCACAAGCATCCATCATCTTCCGTCTCACTGAGCAGAGGGGGGCTCCAAGGTGCAGGGCCCTTTCCTGAGGCCTCAGTATGTTGCAAAGGGGAAGGGGATTTCCCTGCTGCTGCAGCGTCTGCTTCCCACATGGGGCAGCTGGCAGCTTCTGATGTACTGAATGATGTGGTTGTGTTTGCTAACACCCTCCTCTCCTTTACCTTTCTCCCCACAGACTGATAATCCATCGGCATCCCAGCTTGACAAGGTTCGTGGCATGGGTGTAACTTCCTTCTGGGGGGCGGAGCGAGGGGCATGGACATGCTTTGCTTCTGGGCAGTGTTTACTGTGACATTGAAATGATGTGTGGGAGGCGCGGAGCCCCTGGGCTTTGTGCGGCTGGACATGTTACAGGGCATGCCCAGACCTCTGACTCCCAGTCCCATGTTCTCAGACCCACTCGTCACATCCACGCTTCCATTCACCCCATCGCACAGCCTCCCACTGGTGTACACACACTGGCAGATAGACATGCACACTTGGACACTTCTAACAACCCCGCAGAGAGTCACACACCCATGCACCATCACGTTCATTCAGACAGCCCATTCCCCCATACAGTCTGTCCCTTTCTCTACAGTGTTTGTCACACACACAACACCCTGGCCAGCCTTATAGGGCTAGTGAAATACTAAGCCCTGGCTGAGAGAGTGAGGTGCTGAGAGGTCGAACGCTCTGTGTAGCTGCTGTGGACACTGCAGTGCAGACAGCCCAGAGGAAAGGGAGGAAGAGATGGTCTCGGAGGAGATCTGAAAATAGACAGAGTCCATTAGACTCTGGCAGAGAAAAGCAGAAATCTCCTCCGAGTGGCAGAAGCTGGAGAGGAGGAAGCCTTTGCGCCAGCACTGGGGGTCGTGTTGAATAGGCGAAGAGGAGGCTGGTGCAGGATGGGTGGTCTGTGAGAGGTCTGTGAAACAGGCTGGGGAAAGCCCGTGGTGTGGAGTGCCTGGGCAGCCAGCAGAGGTGTCTGAGTTTGGGGGCATGTATATGTGGCCCAGGGAGAGCTAGGACTTAGGAGCTGGCTAGCATCCTGGGTGTGCATTGCACTTTGCAGGTAAAGGAAGTGACTCAGTTCCTACCCTGAGGAGTTTACAGTGGAGGTGAAATCAAAGTGATGGCAGCACAGCATGATGGGAAGAGGTTAGCCCAGGGAGCTGCAGTAGTCAAGGTGAGAGGGAATGGAGATTTCAACACAGGAGGAGGTGAAGCCGAGGCTGATTCTGACAGAGAAGAGGAGACGGCAATAGGCAGGTTTCCAGGTGTAGAAAATGTGGGAGGAAAAAGAGGATTCGGGGGGCAGAGGAGGGCCCAGTGTAAAGGCAAACAGAAGTTTGATAGGGGATCAGTCCCCAAGCCTGGCAGGGCGTACCCCGCTGACAGACACATCTAGTACCTGACACATATCGAATGTACAGCTGGTTCCTGCCTCAGAGAGTTTACAGGCCAAAGCCAGACAGGACTAGGACACAGCATGCAGCACCATTTTAAAACTGTCTCTGTCCAGATGTATTGTCCTTCTCTAGAGCCTAGGCCCTGAGCCGTAGGTTCTGACCCTTCTCTGTTAAGCTTAGTTGGCTGTAATATAGAAGTGACAGCTCTACAACTACTGTCCAGACCAGCTTCCTTGTTTGAAGTTCGACTGTGCTAAGTGCTCTAAAATCAACATGGCTACTCGGATTGCCGTGTTGTGTCTCCTGGAGTGCAGGTTTCTGTAAATCCAGATTTGGGGCCATTTGACCAGTGATTCCCTGGGGGGAAAACAGCTTGTCTTACGGTGGCAGTCTGGTGACCTTATTTTGCTAACAGGTAGAGCTCAGATCCTCACTCCAGTGTGTCCAGCGTTCAAGGGTTACCCCAACAGAGGGCTTGGCACCCACCAGCCCTGGGGGGAATCAAATGAAAACGTGATTTGAGAAAGCATTGCTTCATCAGTTAGACACGTCACAAGTATCACATGCTTATCGACCTCCTTAATTAATTCCACCGCGCATGTCTGGAGAGAGGCTAGCTATCTTGAAAAGTCACTGCGTGCCACAGGGCCTGAGTGGTTCTGAGGACGTGTTCTGCTCAGTGACTCTGAGCACCAAGCCAGGTACTGTGAATTCAGATCCAACCCAGGGGAGGAACAGGCAGTTAAAAAAGCAGGCATGTTGCTCCAGTCTGCCTCTGTCCTAGGCAATCGTTAGGTTGGGGAAACAGCCGAGTATTCAGAAGGTGCTGAAACTAGAAAGAAAGTAAACTACACACACTGAGGCTCCCTGGGAGGGGAGAGTTCTTTAGAGTGGAAGAATAGGGAGAGCAGGGTTGGAGGATCAAGGGATAGGGAGTGGGAGAGGAGAGGAGGAAGGGGTGGGACAATGGGAAACGGGATGTGGGGGTTGAGTAACAGGGAGACTGGGGGAGAGTAGGGGCAAAGGCACCTGGCAGCCCCACATTCCTCTCTTGTGTGTGCGCCAGGAACTGGGGCCTCCAGCACATCTATGTGGGTGTGACTTCTCCTTTGCTGACCCCCTCAAATGAGACAGGTGCTGGAGGGACTTGCCTATGGGGAGGTCTGAGTCCCTTTCCCTGCCCCACACCCCCATGTGAGTTGGGATCTGAGGGTCCCTGCTTTCTCCAGTAGTGTCTGAGCTCCACTCCCTTCCCTCCATGTGTGTCAGGATCTGGGGGGACAGCTTATCTATGTGAATGTGACCCCCTATTTCCTTGCCCCCCTCATGTGACCCAGGTTTTGGAGGGGTCTTACCATTCTGGGAGTGTCTGCACCCCCCTCCTAAATTCAGTCATGTGATCTGGAGGTCACTGCTCCTGTGTGGGTATCTGAACCCTGCTTCTGACCCCCTCATGTGAGCTAGGAGGATCTGGGGAAGCCCTGTCCCTCTGGCATGAGGCTCAGAGGTCACCAAGAAAGCACACACCGACACACTGTTGAGGCTGGCTGGGGAGAGAAGCTGAGAACAGGTGTGCTAGGCTCCAATCAAACTCTCTAGAACTATAGGCAGAGATGGGAACACCCACTGCCAGGAGTGGAGTAGTTCCTGTGTCTCAGCACTGCTGTTTCAGACTGTATTCATCTCCATGGGGTGTTCCCTTTCATCTGAGAACATGCATTGAGATAAATGGGCCACTTACCACTGCTCTGAGCCTCTAATTGTGACATCTGGAACCCACCTGGGCAGAAATCTGAAAGAATTGTGAACATTTGGAGGAAATCTGCTTGTCAAGGTGGTGGGGATTTGATCTGGGATTTTTTAAGAAATGTAATCTGAGTACAGCAGAATACTCAGATGTGCTGAATGTATTTTTGAGAAGAAAATGATTTACACATGCGAATGCTCACTAGAAGGGGGAGTGGTGATTAGAGGTGCAAGACAAGGTGGTAATAGAGGTCTGCAGTGAGGGATGGAGGTGTTCTGGGGAGGGGGATAAATGGGAATGGGCAGTAGGGGAAGGAAGAAGAGTTGCAGGGCTCTGTTAAGGGAGAAGGGGTGGGAGGGGAGAAGATGGGAGGGGTTGCAAACATTTCAGAGCATGACTATGATCCTCTTTCCACTATGCCAGGAGAGAGGAGGAGCCCTGATGAGTCACAGAGAACCCTGTGTCCTAATAGACAGATCACTAGACTAGGACTATTCCTAACTCTGCCACTGGCCTGCTGGGTGACCTTGTGCATGTCACTTCACCTCTCTGTGCCTCAGTTTCCCATTGTAAGATGAGCTCTTTGAGAACTTACTATATATAAAACTTCTATCTTTTGATTGTTACCTAGCCACAATAGCATATGAGCTGCAAATGCAAGTGAGAACTACAGCTGTCTAAATGACCAATAACTCTTACCAACAAACATTTCTCTTTCTGTTTAAAAAACTAGGAAGTTAAATTGCAAAAACTTAGTTAACACAGAGTTCACGTTGCCTGGTGCTGGATCACACCCTTCCAGAATGCTGAATTGGCAAAAATCCACCTCTAAAACCCAGGAAATACTGAGTTAAGGTAAACACCCAGGCAGCCTTAACTATGACCTCTTTGAGCGATGCCCCGATACACCCATAACACACAGTCCAACTCTGCCTTGTCCCTGTGATGGACAGGCACTGTCTGCACAAGCCCTGTGCTCAAACACTGAGCCTACCCCCCCTATAGAATACCACATTTGTAACATTTAACAACTACTTCATTACCCTTTTACAATCCCTTCCCACTTGCACCCAGGCTACCACCTAACCGTTTACTTTTCCCTCCCCAACATTAAAGCCACAGACACTCATGTCCCACTTCGCTCCTGACAGTACCTATGGCAAGAAAACCCCAGTGCCCCACTACTGACAGCCTACACAATTCTGTGTTGAAGTGGTGCAGATGGGAGCCTCAAGGTACACATGCACCTCTTGTCTTTGGTAACAGGGCTCAGTCCCAGATCCTCCTGTCACAATCACAGCTCTGCCAAGCTGCTCCACCATATTCCTCCACCGCTGCAGCGAATGAGGCTGCAGTGCATGCAGAGAATTGCCCGTGGCTGCTGCCAGCTCCAGGGGGCAGAGTGAAGGTTGAGTGGCCACGCACCACAAGTCGGTATTTCATGGTTTTCAGAAGTTTGAGTTTTGCTGAACCTTAACCCCGCGTTAACAAAGGTTTTTGCATTTAATTTTGACTGAAAGCCTCTATTACTTTGCATTCTTAGACTAAACACTCTGTGGGGCAGGGCCTGAGCCTCCCACTGTACAATGGAGATCTGATCCTGAGCATGGACCCTACAGTAGATGTAATGTGAGTTACAAGGGCTGTGCTGTCCCTTTACGGTTGTCCATTTCCAAATCTGTTTTGCTGTGCTTGAAGCAGTCCCCATTACAAAGGGAAGCGCTTCTCTTTGGCCCTGAAGGAAGCAGAGCTGTTTGTTTGATCAGTCAGGCATGGAGGGTTCATTCAAGGTGTTAAACGTTCTGTACAGTCACATATCATTTGAACAAAGATAGCAGCTAGTGATTAGACGGAGAAGACGGTAAAGAGGCAAGGGCCTAGAATGGACTTCTTGGGGAAGAGCAGGAGCCCCCACAGGGATGGAGAACTAGCTGGCAGCTCAAGAGCGATTTCAGGAGGGGCACGGAGATCCCGGCTTGGCTGTGAAGTGGGCCAGAGAACAGTGCTGCTGTGGGGTCAGCAAGAAGGAGCCTTTGTCAGCTCAGGAGAGGAGACGGTTAACTCCATGGAGGAGAGAGATTCCGTGCTGCAGGAGGGAAGCCCAGGCTGACCTGGATCCAGGACACCGTGTGAGAGGGGCTGGGGAGATGAGGGGTAGTGACTCTCTCAGGCACTTTGCTGAGACAGGGAAGGTCAGAGATGGGGTGACTGAGAGAGGGCCCTGGGATGGAAAGTGGCAGATAAAGAGATGGTGAAAGCACCGCAGGTGAAGTTGTCAGTGGTACTTACTACCAGAGGGAGCCAGGTGGCTAATCAGAGATGTAGGCAGGGAAGGAAGGAAAGAGCTTTAAGAGTCCGTATGCCATTAGAAAGACCCAGGAGGGACAGTGGAGGGATGGGGGACACAGAGTATGGTGGACAGGCAGGGCCATTTCATAGGGACTGTGATCCAGACCCACTGTCCTTTGTAAAGCATCTGAACAGTGCCTCAGCAAGTGACGCCAAAGCCATGTTAGCTGGAGAGGGAAATGGCCACCATGCTTTGGCCAGACTGGGGGGGATCTGGAGAGGTGATGAGGCAGAGAGCTACAGGGACATCAGGACCTGCAGAGAGAAGGCCCTTGCCCAGTGGTGAGGTGGGAATGGACAGAGGGGTTTTGTGAGCAAGGAGTGTAATTTGGAAGTGGATGGGGAGGCAGTGGAGGGGCTTTGAGATGCCGGGGCGGTTGACTGCTTTGTGAGAAAAGGCTCACTGTGAGCAGATGGGAATCGTCACGCTTGGATGGAATGGGGTGAGCTTGGGGCCTAGAGAAGAGGTGAATGATGCAGAGATGGAAATGAAGATGACAAGTGCCCAGGGGACTGAGGGAAAGGGAAGGGGAAATGAAATGGCATCCGGGCCCCCGTCGCCAGTCTGAGGAGATGGGGGGGCGGCATCCAGGCCCCCGTCACTAGTGTGAGGAGATGGGGGGGCATCCAGGCTCTCGTTGTCAGTCTGAAGAGATGGGGGGGGAGTCCGGGCTCCCATCACCTGTCTGAGGAGATGGGGGGCATCCAGGCCCCTGTTGCCTGTCTGAGGAGATGGGAGGTATCCGGGCTCCCGTTGCCTTTCTGAGGAGATGGGGGGGCATCCGGGCTCATGTCGCCAGTCTGAGGAGATGGGGGGCATCCGGGCCCCCGTCGCCTTTCTGAGAAAATGGGAGGGCATCGGGGCTCCTGTCACCAGTCTGAGGAGATGGGGGGGCATCCAGGCTCCCGTCATCTGTCTGAGGAGATGGAGGGCATCTGGGCGCCCGTCGCCTGTCTGAGGAGATGGGGGGGCATCAGGGCTCCCGTCGCCAGTCTGAGGAGATGGGGGGCTTCCGTCGCCAATCTGAGGAGATGGGGGGCATCCGGGCCCTCCATCGCCAGTCCGAGTAGATGGGGGGGCATCCGGGCCCTCCGTCGCCAGTCTGAAGAGACGGGGGGGCATCCGGGCCCTCCGTCGCCAGTCTGAGGAGACGGGGGCGCATCCGGGCTCCCGTCGCCAGTCTGAGGAGACGGGGGCGCATCTGGGCTCCCGTCGCCAGTCTGAGGAGATGGGGGGGGCATCCGGGCTCCCGTCGCCTGTCTGAGGAGATGGGGGGGCATCCGGGCCCTCCGTCGCCAGTCTGAGGAGATGGGGGGACATCCAGGCTCCCGTCGCCAGTCTGAGGAGATGGGGGGGCATCAGGGCTCCCGTCGCCAGTCTGAGGAGATGGGGGGCATCGGGGCCCCATCGTCTGCCTGGGGAGATGGGGGGGCATCGGGACTCCCATCACCTGTCTGGGGAGATAGGGGGGCATCGGGATTCCCGTCGCCTGTCTGTTGAGATGGGGGAGCGTCCGGGCTCCTGTCACCTTTCTGAGGAGATGGGGGGACATCCGGGCCCCCATCGCCTTTCTGAGGAGATGGGGGGTCATCTGGGCTCCCGTTGCCAGTCTGTGCAGATGGGGGGTCATCTGGGCCCCCGTCGCCAGTCTGAGATGGGGGGGCATCCGGGCCCCCGTCGCCTGTCTGAGGAGATGGGGGGTCATCCGGGCTCCCGTCACCAGTCTGAGGAGATGTGGGGCATCTGGGCTCCTGTCGCCTGTCTGAGGAGATGGGGTAGATCTCAGCCATTGGAGTGTGTGTCCGAGCGGTCGGTGGGGAAAAAGGGTTGACTAGGCACCTGGAGCATATGTGAGGAAATGGTAAGGCACCTGACCTGCTGTCACCTATCTGAGGAGATGGAGGGGGCATCTGTTGCCCCCTCCCTTGGTGCCTGTTTTGAGGAGATGGGGGTGCAGCTCGACCATTGAAATGCATGTCTATGGGGCGGGTGGGGTTCAGGTCTGAGGTGTCTGAGGGGATGAGAGGGCATCTGAGGGGTGAGCAGGGGGCATCTTAGAGATGGGTGGGAAGCAGGGGCATCCAAGGGGGGAGCAGGGGTCCTTTTAGGGGTGGGTGGGAAGCAGGGTTGTCTGAGGTGGCGAGCAGGGAGCAGTGGGAGTCTGAGGGAGGAGCAGGGAGCAGCGGGGGTCTGAGGGGAGGAAGGGGCATCTCAGCCCCACAGTTCTGGTTTGAGAGGTCGGGTCGCAGTCCTTACTGGGTGGCTGGGAGAGGACAAGGGCGTGCTGGCCCCCGCAGCCTGGCGGAGATGGCAGAGGAAGGGACCGTCTCTTCCCCATGACTTATCTTTGGGAACTGAGGCCTCAGGCTCTGTCGTGCGATTCAGGGTGTCTTGGCCTGTTTCACAATTGGAGAATCTCCCAGCTCCCTGCATAGGGGTGGGGGCAGGAGCTGCTGAGAGAAGAGGTTGGGGTCTGTTTGCCCTTTAGAAGGGTTAGCCAGCTGTGTGCCATAGCCAGATGCTGCTTCTGGGCTAGGGAAACAAGGAGGAGATGTATCCAGCCCACCCCAAAAACCCTTCCTACCTCCGCCCATCTCTGTGTTGGGCTGATTGCAAGAGCTTTTCCTCTAGCATGTTCATCCTGTCCTTCTCTCATTCTCTCACTGGCCGTGTCAGCTGTGTCTCCCTAGCAACAGGTCCTCTTCCAGCTGCAGACAGTGTGGCTATTTATAGACCCTGCCTGCCAAGCGGCTGCTCTGGGCAGTTGCTTTCCATCAGTACAGGGCTGGGGAATGGGGCCCGGGGCCTGGATTGCCAGGGTGGCTCTTCTCTCCCTCCTGCTGCTGACTCCCCAGGATGGTGCAGCAGCAACCTGCAAGCCACAGCAGGGGGCTGAATACAAGAGAACGAACTGCATCGGGGTAGCGACAGTGGGGAAGTGTTGGGGGGCGGAATTTGAGTTCAGCTACAGCCTAAGAGGGGAGGCCCTGAGTTCCAGACACTCATTGTACCAGTCCTGTGCACCTCACAGACGGGCGGGGCGCTGCAACTCTGACAAAGGCTTTGAAATCAGGGAGGCTGCCTACAGAGAGAAGCCTGGTTGCTGCAGTTTGAAGCCTGCAGGATTTTTGCTTGCATATAATTCAGTCCTTTCACTTGCTCATTGGTTTGAGGTCTGACCCTGTGCAAAGCAGATGGATTCAAAGGACAAGTCTGACGAGAAATAGCCCTGCTGTCTGCAGGTCAGGCCTGTGACTTCCGTCCTGGCACTGCTCTTCCCTCCCTCTGGGACCTGGGTTAGCCAACTTCCTGCGCTCTCAAAAAGCTCAGCCCTGTGCCTGTAGCAAGCTTGCCAGAGACTGGCAGAGCTGCAAGAGCCCATGGGTGTGATTTAGTTGGGGTTGGTCCTGCCCTGAGCAGCGGGTTGGACTAGATGACCTCCTGAGGTCCCTTCCAACCCTGGTATTCTATGGGGACAGGGAGCCCCTGGCAACAAAGGCTCTGATTGATGTCACCTGTTCTGTCTGTGGCCATGTGATTTCCTGAGCTGAATCTCTCCATCCCAGATCCATGCCCCTTACCCATGGCACTTGTTGGTGTTCTGCCGCCCAGGCCCAACAGAGAGAGGCACACACATGAGAAGCAACAGAGGAAGGGCTACTAGATAGATGTGGAGAAAGGGGCCAAATTCAGCCCTAGGAGCAGGGGCTTACACCACTGGGGAATCAGTCCATCAGGGTAGATGGAGCTCTAGCGAGGAAGAGATGAAGAAATGCTATGTTTCAGGAGATGGGGAGATACTGAGGATGAGAGGTGGGCTTTCACCTCAGGTCATGGGTTCTGGTGTACCCTTCCTTCTTCGCACCTGCGGGCGTTCAGTGGGGCTGGAGTGTAGCGAGCTGGGAGACTCGGCAGTTGTGTATGGACAAATATCTGCATCACAAAGCCACCAGCGCAGTTTCCTGCATTGCTGGCAGCGAGGTCCTGGAGACTGATCTGCTGCCTCACCTCAGAGGGGATCACACTAGTTCAGGCTCAGGTATGCTGCTTTGGGGTTGTATGGGGGGTGCTTGCCCTCCTGTTGCCCAGGCTGTGCCTTTTTTGTGGATGCATAGAGACATCAGTCTGGTGCCTGCTGATTTAGAGCCACGTGCAGCCCTGGCACCACTTCCACAAAGCCCAGTGGGTGTGATGTGCAGGCGGGAAGGCGTGAGTTCTCTTCAGTAGGAGATTCTGGCAGAACAGGGATCCAGAGGGGGCTGTAGCTTTCTTGCACATTGGAAGCTGCAGCAGATGGATCTTGGTTTTGATGGTAAGGATTGTGCCCTAGTCTCCTACATTAGTAAGAGTGGAAATGGCCAAACACCAAAACTCCAGCTTGGGAGTCAGATCCAGGCTCTCAGCTGGAACCTTTCTCTGGAATGGCCCTAACTTTGAGAAAGTCTGGATCCCAACCTGGGCTTTGGGTTGGTCCTGCTGTAGAAAGATGAGATTAGCATCTGCATCTGAGATTTTGTTCTGGGATAAGTTTTGCTTAGGACAGGCTTCACTGGATTCTACCCTGTAGCCCATGGCACCTGGGGCTCTGCCAGTTTGAAAACCTGGCCTGACCTTGATTACCCTTTAAAGAGTGGAGCAGGCGACACGGGGAAACCCATGCTGAAGGGACCTTAATGTGTCATGGCAAAGTATGCCTACATTTACCAGCAGCTCAGGGAATACTGAAAATGAGAGGCAAAGCGTTGTTGTGCAGCTGCCACTTTAAAATAATAACAAAATGCCAGATGCTGCCTGGATTCTGACTCCATGGAGCCCCTCGTGACAGTGGGGGTCAAAGTGATACTCAGAGGCCAAGCACTGGGGACGGCGAGGCCACACAGGTGTGACCCATGGCAACTAGCTATCTTCTCTGTTAGCTACGTGCTTATGTTACCCCATCACTTTAGCAGCTGCACACCTCTCTTCGAGGATGTGTCTATGGATCCACACATGCGCCTCAGACGCACAAGTTTAGAGTCTTTGCATCAGTGTTCCTTGGGCTGCACATGCGCTCTGTGCCTCCTCATGCTCCCATATGTGGGCATAAAAGGTGGAACAGCCACAGCCCTCCCTCAGTTCTCATTTACCCTTGTGGCCGCAGGACAGGACCTGGGCAGTAAAAGCAGCAAAGACCTGGGCAGTGTCCAACCTGTTTCTGTGGTTTCTAACTCATGAAGAAATCTCTCTCCACCTTTTTTTCTGTTTTCGATTAAGAATTTTTTAGTTGTATGTTCAAAAGAAAGGAAAAGGACAAGCAGAGAACCTCCCATTCTGCGCATACATCCCTTGTACAGCAGAGAACCTCCCATCCTCCGCTGTACATCCCTTATACAGCAAAGTAAAAGCACTTCATGCCAGCCATTAGCAGTGACGGATGCTAAACCTTGTCTTTGCTGCAATGGTCTGATGCCCTTAGTCAGTAGACACAGCAGATGCCTCAGGGTAGAACACATCCCTGACAAATGTTCCCTCTGCCACTCCTCCTTGTTTCGCACCCAAAAATCTTGTGATGGGAGTCTCAAACTACACTTCTTGGAGTAAACATGATCATGGAGAGAAGACGTTTTCCAAGATGGATCTGAGGAGACCTTGGCTATCTGGTGCTACACCTCTGGCTCCAGCAGGGAGAAAAAACCTGAAAGTGGACCAAGATGATCAGCCTCAGCACCAGTTGCATCAGCTTCTGCATCGGTGAAGACGGCTTGAGAGACTGTCACGCCAGTACCAGTTGACACCAAGATCTGCACCAATACCAGCTCTGACCAGTGAGCCCTTCTGAGGAGCAACCTTTACCCTTCCTCTCAGCACTGGAGCCGGCACTGACTTCAGCATCAGCACCAGTACTGCATCCAACAGCACTACTGATCTCTGAGAAGTACTTCTCCTTGCAGTTCCCAGGCCAGTCCTCCTCTCCCCTTCGAGCTCGGAGCACTCTCCTGAGAGACCGGAACAGTACCCAAAAGGGTATTCCAGAAGAGCCCTGTTCCGGGCTCTGACACATGACTGGCAGTGGATGACCAATACTAGTATAATGTGCTGTCATGGCTATACTAGCTTTATTGGGGCCCTCCTTGCCACAGGCCCCAGAGTAAAGCCCCATCACAAGGTAGCTTGGGAGACACTCCAACTGTCCTCCTCACCTGAATGAATCCTTGTCATCCCCCAACAAGGTTGTCACCTCATCCCTAACACTGGCTGTTGATTTTCAGGCCTTCCAAGACTGGCTCTCAAGGAGAGCTGAAACTTTATACATCGAGACAATGGTGACCCAAAACAATACACATAAGCTGTTCAACACATTCAGCTCCTCGGTCCCACAAGACTTGCCCTTCCAATTAATGAGGCCATATTGGACCCAGCAAGGAGTCTGCAGCAGACCCCAGCCTCATTTCCCTGACTTCAAAGCAAGTAGAAAAGTGCTACTTAGTCCCTCCTAAGGGCCTTGAACATTTCTACACACAGCTAACACCACAGTCCAAGAGAATAGCTGATCCACAGAGGAGACTCCAAAAGATAAAGAACCTGAGAAACTGAGCCACTGACTGAAAAGCTTATTTGTCCACCTGACTCCAGTTTTGCATTGGCAGTTGCCAGGCCTTGTTCATGGGAATGTGTGACCCCTCCGTCCCCCTTTCCTTTCCAGGCTCCAGCAGGAGAAATCTTCCGTGAACTTAAACACAAAAAGGAAGCTTACAAGAAGTGGAAACTTGGATAGATGACTGGGGAGGAGTATAAAGATATTCCTCGAGCATACAGGGGTGTAATCAGGAAGGCCAAGGCACAATTGGAGTTCCAGCTAGCAAGGAACGTGAAGGGCAACAAGAAGGGTTTCTACAGGTATGTTTACAACAAGAAGGTGGTCAGGGAAAGTGTGAGACCCTTACTGAATGGGGAAGGCAACCCAGTGACAGATGATATGGAAAAAGCTGAAGTACTCAATGCTTTTTTTGCCTCGGTCTTCACAGACAAGGTCAGCTTCCAGACTGCTGCACTAGACAACACAGTATGGGGAGGAGGTGAGCAGCCCTCAGTGGTGAAAGAACAGGTTCAGGACTATTTAGAAAAGCTGGACATGCACAAGTCCATAGGCCCGGATGTAATGCATCCGAGGGTGCTGAGGGAGTCGGCTGATGTGATTGCAGAGTCATTGGCCGTTATCTTTGAAAACTCCTGGCGATTGGGGGAGGTCCCGGACGATTGGAAAAAGGCAAATATAGTGCCCGGCTTTAAAAAAGCGAAGAAGGAGAATCTCGGGAACTACAGACCAGTCAGCCTCACCTCAGTCCCTGGAAAAATCATGGAGCAGGTCCTCAAGGAATCCATTGTGAAGCACTTGGAGGAGAGGAAAGTGATCAGGAAGAGTCAACATGAATTCACCAAGGGCAAGTCATGCCTGACTAACCTAACTGCCTTCTATGATGAGATAACTGGCTCTGTGGAGATGGGAAAGCAGTTGACGTGATATATCTTGACTTTAGCAAAGCTTTTAATATGGTCTCCCACAGTATTCTTGCCAACAAGTTAAAAAAGTATTGGATGAATGAACTATGAGGTGGGTAGAAAGCTGGTTGGATCTTCGGGCTCAATGGGTAGTGATCAACGGCTTAATGTCTAGTTGGCAGCCAGTATCAAGCAGAGTGCCTCAGGGGTCGGTCCTGGGGCCAGTTTTGTTCAACATCTTCATTAATGATCTGGATGATTGGATGGATTGAACCCTCATCAACTTTGCAGATGACACTAAGCTGGGGGGAGAGGTAGATCGCTGGAGGGTAGGGATAGGGTCCAGAGTGACCTAGACAAGTTGGAGGATTGGGCCAAAAGAAATCTGATGAGGTTCAACAAGGACAAGTGCAGAGTCCTGCACTTAGGACGGAAGAATCCCATGCACTGCTATAGGCTGGGGACTGACTGGCTAAGCAGCAGTTCTGCAGAAAAGGACCTGGGGATTACGGTGGATGAGAAGCTGGATATGAGTCAACAGTGTGCCCTTGTTGCCAAGAAGGCTAATGGCACGTTGGGCTGCATTAGTAGGAGCATTGCCAGCAGATCAAGGGAAGTGAATATTCCTCTCTATTCAGCACTGGTGAGGCCACATCTGGAGTATTGCGTCCAGTTTTGGGCCTCCCACTACAGAAGGGATGTGGACATATTGGAGGCAGTCCAGCGGAGGGCAATGAAAATGATTAGGGGGCTGGGGCACATGACTTATGAGGAGAGGCTGAAGGAACTGGGCTTATTTAGTCTGCAGAAGAGAAGAGTGAGGGGGAATTTGATAGCAGCCTTCAACTACCTGAAAGGAGGTTCCAAAGGGGATGGAGCTCGGCTGTTCTCAGTGGTACAAGATGACAGAACAAGGAGCAATGGTCTCAAGTTGCACTGGGGGAGGTTTAGGTTGGATATTAAGAAACATTATTTCATGGGGAGGGTGGTGAAGCACTGGAATGGGTTCCCTAGGGAGGTGGTTGAATCTCCCTCCTTAGAGGTTTTTAAGGCCCGGCTTGACAAAGCCCTGGCTGGGATGATTTAGTTGGGGTTGGTCCTGCTTTGAGCAGGGGGTTGGAGTAGGTCACCTCCTGAGGAGGTCTCTTCCAACCCTAATCTTCTATGATTCTTTGATTCTGTGAGTGAAGAGAGCCCATCAAGGAAGGTCAGTTGGTAGCCAGAACAGTGCTAGAAGTAGCAATGGACATATTCAATATGGCCACTTAATCCATGGCCGTAGCAGTGACAATGTGCCAGGCCTTGTGGTTACAGGAGTCTGGGATTCTGAAAGGAGTCCAGGTGACACTAGACACTCGGATGGGCAGCACACTCTATTCCCCCAGGGATCTGAGAGTGACACTGAGATCTTTGGGCATTGTACAACCCACTGCCATACCCGCAAGCCCTTCCTGTACCAGCCTCCTCAAAGACAGGGAACGGTGCCTGATCTCATGGTCATCAACTGGAATACCCTCCCAGGAGATGCCTGTCTTCCCCCTTCATCACACTCCAGGGTCCCTCCCAGAGGCAGCAGATTTGATGAGTCAGGCAAGAGTCCCACTAAAACCATCCCAGAGATGACCTTCAGAAACCGCCTCAACTGCTTCCAGCAGAGGTGATTGGAGATTAATAGACGCTGGATATCATCACCCATGTGTGTGGCTCTTCACTCAAGAATGCGTAATTCCACTTAAGTTCCTCTTGGGATGCCCCATTTACCATCTTACACTTAAGATGGACTTTCCGGTAGCCATCACTTAGCCAGGAGAGTGAGTCAGTTTCAGGCATTCATGGCAGAACCTGCATGCACCTTGCTTCATACAGACAGAGTGGTACTGAAAGCTCATGCAGAGTTCATCTCCAGGGTGGTTTCTGAGTTCCACTTCGATCAATCAGTCAACATACCTGGATTCATCCCGAAGCCGTATTCCACACACACAGAAGAAGCGCCACTCTTGGACATATCCAGCACCCTTTGATGCTACATTGTAGAAATCATTCAGACTGTCTCCATGCCTGTTTGTGGCTATTGCTGGCCATGCCAACGGTTAGGCCATTTCGTCACAAAGACTATGAAAATTGATAATGTATTTCACTATGCTACCAACCGGCCTGCGTGCATCTCCCAACGACTGTCTCCTAGAGTGCAAGCCACATCCTTGGCCTGTTTCCAAAACATACCGATAGCAGAATTCTGCAAGGCTGCTACATGGATCGATCCACTCATGTACGTCAAGCATTAGGCACTGGATGTACCTGCTAGGTCAGATGCCATTTTTGGGAGAGTAGGACTGCAGTCTCTGTTAGATGCACTGATACTCCTCATTCCCACCCAACCTGAAGAGATTATTTCTTGCCAGTCACTTACAGTGAGATCTAGGCTGACACATACTTGAAGGAGAGAGAACAGTTACTTGCCTTACACAATGGCTCTCAAACTTTTTTACTGTTCACCTCTTTGACATAACAAGTCTGTGAGTGTGACCCCCCTTTATAAATTAAAAACACTTTTTTATATATTTAACACCATTATAAACGCTGGAGTCAAAGTGGGGTTTAGGGTGGAGGTTGACAGCGCGCAACCTCCCATGTAATAACCTCATGACCTCCTGAGGGGTCCCAACTCCTGCCCTACAGTAAGTGTGATACTTCGAGATGTTTCAGTCAATGTGGATCCCATGTGCCACCGTCCATGCCCACCTTTGGCGTTCTCCGCAGACATAGGCTTCAGATTTCACGAGATCTGAGGAAGGGTTGCACCTGATCTGCCCTTCATACCCTTGCATGGGAGCATGAGGAGGCAGAGGAGGGGTGCAAGGCCCCAGCAGATACAGCTGTTCAGAAGATTCTGTCTCACATGTGTGAGGCTTATGCATGCCTAGAGTGGGATCCGCATAGACGATAACATCTCGACGCACCACAGTTACTGTAGGGAAAGTAACCATTCTTCCGTAATCCTGATAGCTCAGTTGAGTCCCCACGTAACTTCTCCTTCCAAAGCTGAATAATCTGACAATGGAATCCTTGCAAAGTTCCATATTTTCTTCAGGAGCTATGCAAGTTCACTAGTGATGTTAACTTTTGTCATTTAAACATAGTTCTGTGTCAGTGAAGCTCATTCTACTTCTCCTCCCAGACGTTGTCTGGGAGCCATGGCAATCTGTAGAGGCACTCGGTAGGAGAGGGGACCATCTGAGAAGTAGGCAGGGAGTGTTTGAGACATCTCACTAATCCTTGCTGGGGAAGAGTTTTCTCTGAATGCATGTTTGGAATGGGCCAGGATCCAAGAGCTTTTGAGAGTAGGCCAGGCTGGTGATTTCTTCTTCCCTGACAATGGGGAAGGTTTATTATTTTGGCCAGGAGGAGGAAATGGTCTGATGAGGAGAGGGGTGGTTGTGTGTTTCTTATGGCGACACTCAGCCCGAGGATCCAATCCAGGGTATGGCTATCTGTGTGCATGTGTCCGGAGAGTAACTGTGAGAACCCTACGGTAGAGGAGGTTTGGAGCTGCTCTACCAGAGGTGTTGTCTGTGTGGATGTTGAACTTCATCACCGTGTCCGACAGCGTCTCTGTCAGCTCTGCTGGGAAACCTTATGTGTCTGGGCACTGTGGTGTTACCGGTTAGCAGTCTTCGCTCTGGGCTCACAGATTAAGTAGATACACTCAAAGGATTCATATTGAAGTGAACTTTTCCTGCATTTTTCCTGGAAGGGAAAAGAGCAGCTATTCTGGCCTCTGGATTTGTCTTCCTTATGTTTGGGCCTGTGGGGGAGAAGAGCTAACACCAGGTCTATGTTGTCAGTCAGGTAGGTTTTTGTGATAGAGACCAGGCCAGGTGATAAGATCATGAATGGTGAAGGGCTTATTGGGCATAGATTTGGCATTGATCAGCATAAGTCTGAGGTTGTGGAGCTTGTTTGTTTCAGATTCACGTGAAGGAGCTGTTCACACCAGACGGGATGTAGCTCTAGTGATCTCTGCGGGTCCCAGCTTGCAGTCCCACTCAGATCAGGATAGAGCATGGCATGCCAGTACCCAGAGGCTCTTTGGGTTCCACCTCCATATTAAATATCAGGGTGGCGTCAGCATGCTCCATTTTGTGCAGATTAGGCACATCCCTGCGGCTCCCAGCAAGTTGATTTGTGTAGGAGTTGGAAAGATTTGCCCTTCTGCACTGGTCTCTGGGATCTCTCTGCATCCCCACTGATACTCTGTTCAGATCCGCGAGGGCCTGCCTCGGCTGTGCAGTGGTCCTGGGCCATGCCTCTTCGGAGTGTGCCCAGTGGTGTGGTGCTGACTTCGGGGGTTAGGAACTTGCGCTGCTGGGGGACAAAGCTGTGTGCTCCATGATCATGGCCCTGACTGGGTGGGATACAGTCCATGTTTCCCCTGCTTGGGTGTTCAGTAGGGAACCTCCTCCCACTAACACCTCAAATGGACACGTGCCCTGTTTCCCTCCTCTGTAGGGCTGCAGCTCCTGAGCAGCGTGGGCTAGAAGGTCTCATGTTGTGCACATGTTGGACCCAAACAGGGAGGCCCTGCAGGGGTGGAAGAGGGAGATGCTTGAACTGGCCCTCCTGGCTATGGGGAGAGGCAGCCAGGACTGAGAAGATCAGCGCTCCCAGGCTGGAAGCAGCTGTGTCCCTGGCAGTGTTTGTGGTCTGAGGGAAAGTGAGCTGGAAGGGCATGTGCCCAGCGCACCTGGGACCTGGCACCGAGAGAGACAGAGGCCCCAGATTCCAGGGGGATCGCTCTGCTCCCACAGCAGGGTAGGAGCTTTTATTGCCATTGCAGTTCTTGGCCCTCTCCCATGTGCTCCCCAGGCTGTGTGAGGGGACCAGGCCCTCTTGTTGGGAATGCAGCTGGGGCAGAGGGAAAGAGAGGCAGGATTTTAAGGTGGAATTCTCTGGGTTTGTGTTAAGGTGGCTAGGTGCTAGAGTTGCACTGATACTTCTGGCTCCCCGAGGGAGCTTGCTGTTCTCTGAGCCTGGCATGCAGTAGCCTTTCGAGGGGTCTACCCTCTGGTGCAGCTCCTCTGATGTGAGTGGTAGTGGCAGTGCTGGGTAGGGCTCAGGCATTCTCATCACTGTGTCATCTATGATTACTGTTAGTGAGGCAGCTTGTGGTTCCAGCCTATGCCCAGTTCCTCCTGCACGGGGGCACATGTACACTCACTGGCTGGGCTAGGTTCATGGAAGGACAGTGAGGAGGGTGAATCCTGTTTCTAACTGTCATTTTTGCCATTCTCATCACAATGGAATGCCGCTGAGCTCCACTGAGCGAGCAGACAATCGCCCATGGCAAAGCCGGGCTGCAGAACCCCCGACGTGAGCACTCAGCAGCTTTCAGGAGAATGAGCATCTAACAGTGCTAGGTCATGGCACACAGTCTTTCTGGTTTGAGTCCTGTTCATCCCCTGGCCCGCCGGCCTGGCTCTCTCTGGCTTTGGGTTGATGGACAGGCTGGATTTTCAGGTGTTGGTGGAATGAGCACGGCCCTCTGAAGAGGAGAATCAAACAGCGCCATGCCAGTCCCTGCTCACTGCGCATGACGGGGGAGGGTGTTTGGTTCAGAGGCGCTGTGACGGACACAGAGCTGAGCTGAAACATCTGCGTGGGCTGATGCGCACGTGTACTTAGCGAAAGGGCCCTGATTTGCACCCCTAAACATGTACCTTCCCCACCTCACAGGCCTTGCATTGAGGGGCTTCTGGTTTTCAGCCAGGGTGAGAGCACATACACAGGTAACTGATTTCCATATTGATTGAAATGACAAGTGCTAGAGGCCGGGGACAATCTGCCAGGTGGAGCTGGCCTTTGCGGGAAGAGCCTTGAAAATGGAACCACAGTCAACTGATCACTCGGGTTCAAAGGAACAAGCAGCTGGTCACCTGTTTTGATGCAAGTGCCTGGGGGACCTGAAGCTGCTCCCCCCCCTCACACATTCATGAGGCAAGTGAGTCAGTGATGTTTGGAGTGTGTCCCAAAGAACTAGCTTACTGCCCTGCCCCAGATTCTGGGGCTGGCCTTGCGCGTAGGGACGTAGATTGGCTGCATTTGAGATGGGTGGTAAAACACTTCTGTTGGCCTGGCATAAAACACTGCGACTGGCTGTGTCTGGGGCCGGGTTTCACTGCATGTTGGGGTTCAGTCCCGTGTCCGTCTGTCATTACCATCTCCTCCTCATTCGCTGGCAGGTTGCTGTGTAGCATGACACCATCTCTGCCAAATCTCTCCTTTCCTCCTGGGAGAACTTCTCTCAGGGCGTGGGTCTGGCCTTTCCTGTCTGGGTCTGCACTGCTAAAACTCTGTCAGGCCTTTTGTGCCTCCTATCTCAGCTACTACTACAACCTGATACCCCATGTGTCTCCTTAGGGCCATTCAAAACACTGGTGAGAGGGTTAGCTGCCTGGCCCAACGCTAAGACCATGTTACACCCACCCCCCCCCGAGCCCCTTCCTCACAGTTCTACCACATCAAATACAGGCTCCTTGTTCTCACCTTTGGCACCTTCACTCTGCCCTCTGGCATCTCCCATCCCCTCTGCTCTGTCATTGACACCAACCTCCAAAATCTGTGTGTCAACTTCTCCCACTAGCATCTTCACCCTTCCCTCCACCTGAAATGGCACCACCAAACGTACCCATCAATCTCCTCCTCCCTGCTCCTTCACATCCTTCCTCCAGGCCCTCTTCTACTGCGCCAGCTGGTAATTGCTGGTATAAACATTGACTCAGAACTAGGTGGGAATGTCCAGAGCTGGACTGTGTAAGCACAAGCTCCTCTTATTGTCACCCCATGGCTGTTAAACACACCCGGCGTGTCTTGTCTAAAGTGAGATGATAACCTCTTCAGGGCAGAAGACATATCTGGCCCCGATCCGGATTGGGCTGAGTCTGCAGTCACCATAGTAACAATAAAGAAAGATAGGCACACATTTTCCTCATCCCTTTTTGATGATACTTCCCTTGTACTGGGAAGAAAACTTTCTCGCACTCCCTCATGTTCAGACATTGCCACAGAAAGTGTCTGCCTCAGTCTCTTCATTGCACAATCATTTCTCGGTAGCGTGGGACTGTGCTTTGTGCCTTGTATCTGTTGTAGCTTTGTGCTAAGGTAACTGCGAGTGATGGGGCTGTGCAGGGATCTGTCGAGTGGATCACATTCTCATTTAGACTCCTTTTTGGATCCTCTCGCGGTGCGGCGGAGGGAGTGTGTGCTGCTTTGGTTGAGGTGGCACCGGGATCTGAGTGCTCCTTCCTGATTGGCAGGGGGATGGGTCTGATTCTGCTCCACAGCCAGCCTTGCTGGGGTTCCTGAGCACACGGCGTATTTGTTTGAGACTGAACAGTTGGGGTTTGTCCCATTGGTGTAATTGGCTGTTAAAGTGGATCCCAAGGCTTAGATCCCAGACAGTTGAATGGGTTGGATTGTGCTGTCGGAGGCTGTATCTAGTAGTTTCTACGTGGCACATTTCACTTTAATCCTCTGGTCAGTGTGCTGGTACACGGATCTAACGATTGCTCTCCTGGTTCCATTTTGTGGTTCCTTAATGTTCAGTGCCGGGTGCTAGACTGAGTCCCAGGCATTTTTCAAGTCTCTAAAGCCAATGAAGATCTTCACATTAGCTAATCATCCTCCACGGGGTAACCATGTGGCTCGTTCCTCAAGGAGGGCTCCAGTCTGACCTGCCTGGGTGTAACCCTGGTGGGGGCGGTCAGTTCTGCTGGCTTTGGCAGGGCAGAATTGTATCCTTGGAAGGGGTGTTGGAGACAGAGACACTCAGGCTAGTTCCTGCTCTAGTTTGATTCATAGTCTCTGCCCAAGTCCTGTTCACCTGGAACAGTGATGGCAACGGCTCCCACCAGGCTGCCCAAGGCAACGCCATGTTCACACCAGTAGCTGACTTCCTTCTCTGAGTCTTGTTCTCCTTCCAGCGCCCAGCACACTGTGCTGCTGCCCTGCCTGCACCCTGGGCAGCCCCTCAGCCCTGAGGGAGGCCTTTGTTCTCAACAGGAATCACAGGCTCATTCCAGTGGGCCCCAGAGGTTTACTCTCTTTTGGCCGGCTGCTCTGCAGCACAAAGGAGCATCTCAGACAGGTTGAATGGTCCACAGGAGCGAGCCTCTCTGCCCGTCCACATCCAGACAGAGTGTTTACTGCCCTGTTAACCACTCTCCAGGTGCCCCTGCCTTGTGGGCCTTTGTGCAGGGCCCGTTCCGTGTAACACTTTCTATGTAGCGTTTCCCCAGTTCAGAGCTTGCTTTGCCATGGTGAGATGCTCTTGTATTTAGGGTGCTGCAGACGAGGTCACTGCTGCTGACAATGGTGTCTCTCGAGTTGTTTGGGCATCTTGGCTTTTGAGTCTTGCAAAGAGTCAAGCTGACCACATCTCAAGGCAATGTCTGAGCAGGCGCTTTGGGGCAATAAAGCTGTGTCTATCTTAACAAGGTGCACTGGGTTTTACATTCAAGTACAGGCCCCTGTGTGAATGCTCCTCTGTCAGGTTAAAACATTTAGTTTATATCAAGTTACCTTTATTTGGTAAGGATTGACCTAAGGCTCACTTGATATAGAAGAGGTTGAAATCAATTTAATTGTGTCCACAAAGGAGTTTGTACGAGTTTAATTAAATCAGTTTTAAAACACACCCTTAGTTAAACCAGCGTAACTTGTAATACAGACACAACCTGAGGGTATGGCTATACTTGGAATTTCAAAGCACTGCCGTGGCAGTGCTTTGAAGTGTGTGTGTGGTCGGAGCGGCAGCGCTGGGAGAGTGCCCATGTGGGAGAGTGCCCAGCGCTGGGAGAGTGCCCATGTGGGAGAGTGCCCAGCGCTGCA
The DNA here is from genome assembly GCF_003597395.2 of Chelonoidis abingdonii. NCBI lineage: Eukaryota > Metazoa > Chordata > Testudines > Testudinidae > Chelonoidis > Chelonoidis abingdonii. Next base: position 2,052,947 of record NC_133771.1, on the reverse strand, counting down.
TGTAAACCACATCCTTTATGGGTGTAGCGTGCAGCGCTGGGAGCCATGCTCCCAGCGCTGCCGCCCTGATTACACTGACGCTTTACAGCGCTGTATCTTGCAGCGCTCAGGGGGGTGTTTTTTCACACCCCTGAGCGCGAAACTTGCAGCGCTGTAAAGTGTGAGTGTAGCCAAGGCCTCAGAATGGAAGGGCTTCATGAAATGTCGAACTCGGGGCTGTGTTTTAGCATTGCATTGGCTATAATATCAGAGTCTCTTGAATTTGAGTTTTGCAGATGCTCTGACATCAGTCGACACACAGGGACAAGCTGACACATGGGTACAGATAACCACCTGATACTGTCCCATAGGTACTGGGAACAGGCATGGGTAGCCACATGGGCACACGCTGACACAAAGGTACAGGGAACTGTGTGCTTGCTCACATTGGCACACATGCACTGATAACCATGCATGCACACGTGCTAATGTTTTAACTCCCCCTCCATCAATAGAGTCTCACTTCCCGGGCACTAGTTTGGGGCAGTCAGGAGACCGTGCACACACGGCTTGATACAATAATTCTTTATTGACATAACAAGCTATACAGGTGCTGTCAAAGTGTACAGCCCCAGGTACTGTATCTGTCAGAGCCAGCCAGTCCCATGAACCCATGCCCTCGGGTTCCCAACTTAAAGGAATTAGAACGTCTTCGTTAGCATTAGAGAAACACGACACGTCCGGCCTTTTCACTTGGGAAGAACCTCTTGAATGAAACCACCAGCAGTCCTTAGGCGTGGAACAAACAAGCTCCCATTCTCCAGCAGGTGGCTGAAGACCTACAGCTGCTCTGCACAGACACTTCCTCTGCCGTCACTGGGTGGGGCAGTTCCTATGGGGCTCGCACAAGGCTGTTCATGGCTCAGTGCTGGTGAAATGTGCAGATGACACAGAGATTGGTGGAGTGATAAATGGTGATGAGGCAGGTCAGTTATAGCACATGAGCTGGATCACTTGGTAAACTGGACTCCCTGGAACAACATGAATTTTAAGACAGCCAAATGTAAGGCCCTATATATAAACATTGAGAACTTAGGTCTTATTTACAGGATGTGGGACTGTATCTTGGACCCCCTTGACTCTGAAAAGGTTTTAAGGGTTCTGATGGCTAACCAGCTGCGCAGGCACTTCCTGTGCTATGCTGGGGCTGAGAGGGTTAGCATGAGTACTAGATGGATAAACAGACGCCTATGGAGCAGAAGTACTGAACTGGTGCATGTTGGCATCCTTTCGTCTGCGAGAGATGATGGGAATTGCAGCCTATGAGGTAGATGGTTTCCAATGTCTCACGTGACTGAATAGTCCAATCCGAGATTTGCATGATCTTTGGCAGTTATTGCAAGTGTCTGTATCTTGCCTGGGAACTCCTTGCTTCCTACAGAGCAGAAGAGGGGGCAGGTGTTATTACCATTATAGACAGTATTGGCAAGGTCGTTACTGGAATAGTGCCCAGTTCTGGTGTCCACATTTTAAAAAGGTTGTTGAAAACACGGAAGGGGTTCAGAAAAGAGCTGCAGAAGTTATTTGAGGTCTATTTGGCGTATCACAGGGAAGCTGAAGAGGTGACTTGACCATAGTTCATAAATATCTACACATGAAGATTTCCGATAGCAGAGGACTCTCTAATTTAGCTGACAAAGGCAGAGTGAAATCCAATGGCTGGAAACTTAAACTGGACAAATTCAGACTGTGAATAAGGTGCAGATGTTTACATTGAGGGTAATTAACCACTGGCACAATTTACTAGGGGTGGTTGAGGGTAATTAACCACTGGCACAATTTACTAGGGGTGTGACAGATTCTCCATCAGTTGCTTGAGGCAGGAATCACGTGGTTATACAGGAGTGCAGACTAGACAGTCGTAACAGTCCCTTCTGGTATTAAAATGTGTGATTCTGTGACCATTCCCCAGATTCTCAGGTTGGCATTGTGCATGGTGCGATGATTACTGGGGCTGGCTGGGCTCCGAATTTGCTTCCATGACACTTTGTCACTACTTGCTGTTCCTGATCTGCTGGCAAGTTGCTCTGTAGCCTGACACCATCTCTGTCAAATCTCTCCCTGTTCTCCTTGGGCAGGGCAGGGGAGAGACAGAACAGCCATATAAATTCAGGACTTTATATTCCCCTAAATCCTCAGTGGATCCCCCACTGGCGTCAGTGTCACAGAGATCAAGGAAAGGATACAGCTTTGCGCTGGAACTCACCTTTGATTTTTTCTTCAGTGTCTGTATCAAGCTCAGTATCACTCAGTGAAGGACTGTGCTCCCATTTGGGCCACTGCTACCTCTGTCCTTTGTCTCTATTCTTCTCTTTTCCGCTGCTATCTAGAGAGTACTGATATGGCCCCGTCATTGGGGTATCTGAGAACCTCACAGTCTGTAAGGCCTTTATCCTCGCAGCCCTCCCCGGGAGTCAGGGCAACTGGAGAACTGACATAGAGAGTGACTTGCCAAGGTTACATAGGAAGTCTGTGGTGGAGCAAGGGATTGTACATGGTTCTCTTAAGGACAGTGCTCTAACCACTAGACCACCCTTCCTCTTGTCTCTGTCTCTGCAGGTCTCCTCTCTTCTTCCCTCTACATTTCCTTCTCTGTAGAAGCTCACAGTTCCCATTCCCTGAGAGCTGCACTCCCATCCCCATCCCCATCCCCATTACATCTTTTAAAGTGATCAATCGTGGAGCAATTAATGTTGACACTCAAGTGGCTTCCTTTGGAGCTGATGCCCTCATGAGAGTAATAGCAGATAGGGGAGTTCCGCCTGTTCTTCTTCGAGTGCTTGCTCATATCGATTCCAATTAGGTGTGCGTGCGCCGCGTGCACGCTCGTCGGAAGATTTTTACCCTAGCAACAGTCGGTGGGTCGGCTGGATCGCCCCCTGGAGTGGCACCGCTATAGCGCCGGATATATACCCCTGCTGACCCAACGACCCTTCAGTTCCTTCTTACCGCCCGTGGCGGTTGTTGGAACTGTGGAGCGTGGCTTGGCTGATCTCCACATCCCTAGCTACTCGTAGTTCTTTACTGTTACTGTGTCTATAGTTCGAGGTCTTGTAGTTATAGTTAGTTCTTATCTTTATAGTTAGTGTATATAGTTCGGGGGGGATCGGGGATTAGCCCCTTTCCTCCACCCCGGTGCGGCCCCATGCCCAAGGCACTGGGATTCAAACCGTGCTCGGCGTGCCAAAAGCCGATGCCAATAAGGGATCCCCACAACTCCTGCCTCAAGTGCCTAGGGGACTCCCACCTTCCTGATAAGTGCCGCATCTGCAAGTCCTTTAAACCAAGGACGAAGAAGGAGCGGGACTTTCGATTGAAGCAGCTCCTCATGGAGTCGGCACTTAGTCCTGCAACGTCGGCACCGAGCGCCCAACAGACTGCTTCGGTAAGGAGCGCCCCTCCGGCACCGGACTGCTCCGGTACCGAGAAGGAGTCCCGGCACCGACCCTTACCAGCACCGACATCTGCTCGGCACCGCTCCCTGTCCCCGAGACCTGGGAAGCAACACAGTGCCTCAACTTCGGCTGCACGGAAGGAGCGCTCTTCCAAGACGGTTCATCCAGCACTGTCATCTGCCGCAGCACCGTCGACTGCAACTCCACAGATTGCGGCTCTGCCAAGCTCGGCACCGTCAATTCCGGTCTCACAAAGGCCGTTGAGTCCAGTTCCCGACAGCTCCTCGGCTCATGCTGTGGTAGAGCTTGCCCTCCCTTCTACACCGGAGACCTTCTACACGGCAAGGGAGCTCATTGCAATGACGGAGTCAACACGGCCTCAACCCCCAGCACTGCTGGTGTGGGTCATACAATCCATCAGCAAGCCAGCCATGGTAAGGCCTCCCTCCGTTGGTCCACCAGAGAGATGTCATTCAAGATCCCGGTCTCGCAGATGGTCTCGATCACGCCGTTCCCGCTCTTAGCACCGCTCGCAGTCCTGGCACTGCTCTCCATCGTGGTACCAGTCGTACTCGCGGCACCGTTCGACATCTTGTTCACTGGACAGATACTCCTGGTACCGATCCGGCTCACGGCACCGATCCCGGCACCGTGTATCCTGCAGACGCTCCAGACGAAGGGACTCGAGATCTCAGTCGACCTCCCAGCACCGATACGGTAGAAGGTCCTGGTCTCGCTCGCGGTGCCGTTATAGCTCCCGATACCACTCCCTGATACTGCCCCGGCCCTGAGTGTCGAGATCAGTGGGGCCCTCTCAGGGCCTATTGGCACCGCCGTGGCCTTCCAGACACACATTGGTGTCATCGCAGGCTGGTAGCGCATCTTGTCATCAGGAGCGTGACTCTGACGTCCCCAGCCATATATTCTCGGAGAGACAGAGCCATGAGCAAGGGCCTCATCACTAGTCCTTCCGGACACCGCGGGCATACCACCAAAGCCAAGGTGCACCATCAGTGGCTCAACGGTCAGCTCCATCAGAACACCGGGTACCAGAGGCGACAGTGAGCCGCCCCCACCTACAGGCATGGACGAGGCGCCAGTAACATCTGCAATCACCAAGGTTCCACCGGATGCAGATGAAGCCCATCAAGTGCAGGAGCCACCACAGGACCCTTTGGTTCCGGGCCTCTCCTCCTCCTCCTCACCTGATGAGGCAGTGGCGGGAACATCCTCCTCAGGCCCTCCACCAATTGACCTCAGGGCCCATCAAGACCTTTTGCGGCGAGTGGCTCAGAATATGAACTTGCAGGTGGAGGAGGTCCCTGAAATAGAGGACCCGGTCATGGACATCCTATCGGCTGATGCACCTACTAGAGTCGCTCTTCCATTTATCCGCACTATACAGGCTAATGCGGACACCATTTGGCAATCCCCAGCTTCAATTCCACCTACAGCAAGGGGAGTAGAGAGGAAATATATGGTCCCCTCAAAAGGGTACGAATATCTCTACACTCACCCGCGTCCTTGCTCTCTAGTTGTCCAATCGGTGAATGAACGGGAGCGTCATGGCCAGCCAGCCCCGGCTCCTAAGTCAAAGGAGGCTAGGCGTATGGACTTACTAGGCCGCAAAATATACTCAGCCGGGGGCCTCCAGCTTAGGGTGGCGAACCAACAAGCCCTCCTAAGCAGGTATAACTTTAACACTTGGGTGTCCTTGGGGAAGCTTACAGAGCTTCTTCCCCAGAAGTCCCGTCAAGAATTCATGGCCCTACTTGAGGAGGGTAAAAAGGTAGCGAGAACCTCCCTCCAGGCCTCTCTGGATGCAGCAGACTCTGCAGCCAGAACTCTGGCGTCAGGAGTGACGATGAGGTGTATTCCTGGCTCCAGGTATCAGGCCTTCCCCCTGAATTGCAACAAACTATTCAGGATTTACCCTTTGAAGGCTAGGGCCTTTTCTCAGACAAGACTGACCCAGGTTGCAAAGCCTGAAGGACAATCGCGTTATAATGCACTCGTTGGGTATGCACACGCCAGTGACCCAACGCAGGACCTTCAGGCCCCAGCTGCGCCGTCCTTACGCCCGGACTAGGCCACATCAGGACGTCACTAGAAGGCGTGGCAGGGGGAATCGTCGGAGACAGTCTGGCCCTCGAGCTCAAAATCAGCACCACCTAAACCACCAGCGGGGCCTAAGCATAACTTTTGATGGGACGCCCAAGGACGGCCCACCAGTTACCCCACCGGATCCTTCTCCTCCCTTTTTCAACCACCTCTCCCAATTCTTCCCTGCCTGGTCCCAGCTAACTTCAGATTGTTGGGTCCTGCGCACGGTGGAAGAGGGATACCACCTCCAGTTTGCTTCAACCCCGCCTTCCCACCCTCCCTACCCATCCCTCTTCAGGGACCCCTCTCACGAGCAAATTCCTCTTACCAGAGGTCCAGTCACTCCTACCCACGGGAGCCATAGAGGAGGTGCCAAAGGACATGAGAGGCAAGGGGTTTTATTCCCGCTACTTCTTAATCCCCAAGGCAAAGGGAGGTCTATGACCGATCCTAGACCTGCGAGAACTCAACAAATTCATGATAAAGCTGAAGTTACGCATGGTATCCCTGGGGACCATTATCCCGTCCTTGGATCCTGGAGACTGGTATGCCGCCCTTAATGTGAAGGACGCTTATTTCCACATCGCAATTTACCCACCACACAGACGGTACCTCTGTTTTGTGGTCAGCCACCAACACTTCCAGTTTACTGTACTTCCGTTTGGCCTTTCTGCAGCTCCACGTGTCTTCACAAAGTGCATGGCTGTAGTCGCTGCCTCCCTCTGCCGTCGTCGAGTACATGTCTACCCGTATCTCGACAATTGGCTCATTCGAGGGACTTCCCAATGGCAAGTATTACAGCACCTGCACATCGTCAGAGACCTCTTTGGGAGCCTAGGTCTCATGATCAACACGGAAAAGTCTACTCTCACACCCTCGCAGAGAATAGACTTCATTGGAGCAGTTCTGGACTCCAATCTGGCCAGAGCCTGCCTCCCACAGTCGCGTTTTCAGGCAATGGCTTCATTAATCTGAAGTCTTCAAACCTTCCCGACAATGTCGATGCGCACCTGCCTCAGCCTAGTAGGTCACATGGCCTCCTGCACCTTTGTGACCAAGCATGTCAGACTACGCCTCCATCCCTTCCAAGCCTGACTTGCTTCAGTGTACCAACCACGCAGAGACAGCCTGGACTCAGTGCTCACTATCCCCAGCAAGGTTCTGGGCTCCCTAACCTGGTGGCTAGACCCCACTCTAGTTTGTGCAGGGATGCCATTCCACCCACCTCAACCCTCGATGGCCCTAACCATGGACGCATCATCGCTGGGTTGAGGTGCCCACTTCGGGGGACTCCGCACTCAAGGCCTCTGGTTGCCTCAAGAACTGGCTTTACACATCAATGTGCGGGAGCTGAGAGCAGTCCGCCTAGCATGCCAGGTGTTTTGAGAGCATCTCCAAGGCCGTTGTTTATCAGTGTTCATGGACAACACAACGGCCATGTTTTGCATAAACAAGCGGGGCGGAGCACTCTCCTCCCTCCTTTGCCAAGAAGCTGTCCACCTTTGGAACTTTTGCATAGCCCACTCGATCGAATTGGTAGCGTCTTTTCACCCAGGAGTCCAGAACACCCTGGCAGATCACCTCAGCAGATCCTTCCTGTCTCACGAGTGGTCGATTCACCCGGACATCATCCATTCTGTTTTCCGGAAGTGGGGCTTTCCCCACATAGACCTCTTTGCCTCCCGAGAGAATAGGAAATGCAAGGTGTTCTGCTCCTTCCATGGACTCTCCCTGGGCTCCCTCTCAGATGCATTCCTGATCCCGTGAAAGAGGCATCTACTTTATGCCTTTCCACCATTTCCACTCGTCCACAGATTCCTACTCAAGCTCCGCAGGGACAGCGCCCAGCTGATCCTGATTGCTCCAGCGTGGCCAAGGCAGCACTGGTACACCACGTTGTTCGACCTCTTGGTGGCAGACCCGATTTCCCTGCCACTCTGGCCGGACCTCATAATACAGGACTTCGGCAGGCTTCACCATCTGGACCTGCAGTCCCTTCATCTTACAGCATGGTTGCTGCATGATTGAACCAGTCTGAATTGCGTTGCTCTGCCTCGGTCCAACAGGTGCTCTTGGGCAGTAGGAAGCCTTCCACTCGGATGACATATCTCGCCAACTGGAAGCGTTTCTCCTGTTGGTACACTCAGCGTAACTTAGTCCCCAGACAGGTGTCCGTTCCCACTGTCCTGGACTACCTCTGGTCCCTAAAAGAGCAGGGCCTAGCGGTCTCTCCCATAAAGGTGTATCTGGCAGCCATTTCCGCCTTCCATCTGGGGGAAAATGACCGATCAATCTTCTCTCACTCTGTAGTCTCAAGGTTCCTCAAAGGATGGGAATGTTTGTATCCTCAAGTTAGACGCCCGACCTCTACCTGGGATCTAAACCTGGTGCTAGCCAGGAACGTTTGTGATCCTCAAGTTATCCTAGAACCACTAGTCGGATGGGGATTATTAAGCTAGCCACTAGCATGCGGATGGCCTTTATCGCACGGCGGGATGAGATGAGAGCGAGAATAGCCACAGTCGACCTGTAGGGAAGCACTGATTCCGCTGTTGGCTTAATTCGGACTATCTGGCTATTTTAAGCAATACTGTTGTGAGAAAATACGCCCAGAGACATCGAGCTATCCTGAGCTTGGGGGCTAATTGATACTAGCACAGCCCCTGTAACACTGTATTCAACACTATAAAGAGATAAGGCACAGCTGACGACGCGAGCAGCTCCTCTTTCCTCCTAAGCGTGGTGTCCACTTCTCATGTCAGTCACAATAAACACTCTTCCTACCCAGTCTTCTTCCGAAGCTGCACCCAATGCCGTCGGGAAACAGCTACACAACGCCTGGAACGCGGTCCCGCAGGGCTCTTCCACCATTTTATAATTGAGAGAACAAACCTCAAGGTCACCCTCAGACCTTGTAGCAGTGGCAACTGCGTGAAGGCTTACCAGTGCGGGCGTCTTCAAGCGGATTCATTCTTGGGGTAACTCTGTGTCATCCGCACATGCTATGAATTGTCTACATTGTTCACAGCCTAGCCACCCCTACCGCCACATATACTCGGGCGCGGCTTCATCTGCTGCTTCCCTGGCCCACGCTCACCATCCAGAAATATGTCGGACAGCTACCTGGTCATCGATCACATACCTTTGCCTCACATTACGCGTTGGTCCACCAGTCCAAGACTGATGCATGCATTTGGCCTCAGCAGTTTTTGCCATTCTGCAACATCTCACTCGGCCCCACCCACCTAGGTAACGCTTGGGAATCACCTAATTCGGAAATCGATACTGAGCAAGCACTCCCTCTCGAAGAAGAAAAACGATTACTCACCTTTGTAACTGTTGTTCTTCAGATGTGTCTGCTCATATCCGTTTCCAGAACCCACCTCCTCCCCTCGGTAGAGTCGCCCAGCAAAGACAGGAACTGAGGGCCATTGGGTCGGCAGGGGTATATATCCAGCGCCATAACAGCGCCACTCCAGGGGGCGACCCGGCCAACCCACCGAGTGTTGCTAGGGTAAAAATCTTCCGACAAGCGTGCACGCAGCGCGAGCACACCTAACTGGAATGGATATGAGCAACACATCTTGAAGAACAACAGTTACAAACGTGAGTAACCGTCTTTTTCTAACCTTTGTTTCCCATCTTTTAACCAGTCATGAAAAGACCTTCCCTCTTATCCCATGACAGTTTACTTTGCTTAAGAGCCTTTGGTTGGTGACCTTGTCAAAGGCTTTCTGAAAATCTAAGTACACTATATCCACTGGATCCCCCCCTTGTCCACATGCTTGTTGACCTCCTCAAAGAATTCTGGTAGATTGGTGAGGCATGATTTCCCTTTACAAAAACCACGTTGACTCTTCCCCAACAAATCATGTTCATCTCTGTGTCTGATAATTCTGTTCTTTATTGTAGTTTCAACCAATGTGCCCGGTACTGAAGTCAGGCTTACTGGCCTGTAATTGCCGGGATCACCTCTGGAGCCTCTTTTAAAAATTGGTGTCACATTAGCTACCCTCCAGTCATCTGGTACAGAAGCTGATTTAAATGATAGGTTGCATACCACAGTTAGTAGTCCTGCAATTTCATATCTGAGCTCCTTCAGAACTCTTGGGTGAATATCATCTGGTCCTGGTGACTTATTACTGTTTAGTTTATCAACTTGTTCCAAAACCTCCTCTAATGACACCTCATCTTCCTAGCCTCTTACTTTCACCAGGTCACTTTCCATTTTGGGTCTCCGCACTGGCTTCCCCTCCCTGGCATCAAATGCAACCTCCACAATTGTGCTCCAACCTGCATAGCTCTACCACTCTCCATTCCCTCTCCCCCACGATGCCCACCTCCATTGTCTGTCAGCTTCACCCATGGGTGCTTCACGTTTTCTCCAGACTGTCCCTGTGCTTGAAACCCCTACCTTGAACTAATCTGTAAGGACACTGCACTGTCTCCCTGCAAATCCCTCCTGAAGTAGATGTTCTACCACCATGCCTATAGGAAAGGGTCAGTGATAGCAGCTAGCCGGGGGCAGCAGACCCTAACCAAAGCAAAGTGTTATATTAATGTTGAGTGCCTTGAAGCCAGGTGAATTCTGCCCATGGCTTATCTGTGTAACCATATGCTCCTATCATTGTCACCCTCCTCTCTCCCTTCATTGGACTGGTGAAGTCACGTTTTACCTCCTCTTGCATTGGACTGTAGGCTCATCAGGGCACCCACAGCATCTCCACCTGGGCCTGTGCAGTGCCCCACACAGTGGTGCCCTGATTGTGGTTGGGGCCTCTGGGTGCTAATGAGATGTAACAAGGAAAATAACATGTGTTGCCTAGAGTTTCCCTCCTCCCTTTTTCAGGTGGGGAGCTCACTTCCTGGTGCTTCTTTGCAGTGTCTCTGTCTCTGGACAGATTTCCCCTGGGGCTGGAGGTGTCATTTCCAGCTCGTGGAGGCATACCTGCACTAGCTCTGACCGAAGTACAGCACTAACAGTGGAGGGCCACCATGATGCCTTGAGAGGAGGGACGGGCTGAGGTCTGGGACAGGATTGTACGCGGAGTGGCTAGCCAGTGCTGCCACTTGTACTGCCATAGCTGTGCGGTCTGTTGGTAGCATGCTAGCTCCATCCGGGTGTGTCTGCCCAAGCTGGAAAGTACCCCTCCAGCTCCAGTGCAACCATCTCCTCTACTTGCACAATTGCTTCGGTCTGGGGTGGGACTGTGCTTTGTGCCTCCTAGTTTCCACCTCCACTTTGTGGTCACTGATTATGTATCTGTTGTAGCTTTGTGCTGAGGTAACTGCAAGTGACGGGGCTGTGCAGGGATCTGTCGAATGGATCACATTCTCATTTAGACTCCTTTTTGGATCCTCTCGCGGTGCGGCGGCGGGAGTGTTTGCTGCTTTGGTTGAGGTGGCACCGGGATCTGAGTGCTCCTTCCTGATTGGCAGGGGGATGGGCCCGATTCTGCTCCACAGCCAGCCTTGCTGGGGTTCCTGAGCACACGGCGTATTTGTTTGAGACTGAACAGTTGGGGTTTGTCCCATTGGTGTAATTGGCTGTTAAAGTGGATCCCAAGGCTTAGATCCCAGACAGTTGAATGGGTTGGATTGTGCTGTCGGAGGCTGTATCTAGTAGTTTCTACGTGGCACATTTCACTTTAATCCTCTGGTCAGTGTGCTGGTACACGGATCTAACGATTGCTCTCCTGGTTCCATTTTGTGGTTCCTTAATGTTCAGTGCCGGGTGCTAGACTGAGTCCCAGGCATTTTTCAAGTCTCTAAAGCCAATGAAGATCTTCACATTAGCTAATCATCCTCCACGGGGTAACCATGTGGCTCGTTCCTCAAGGAGGGCTCCAGTCTGACCTGCCTGGGTGTAACCCTGGTGGGGGCGGTCAGTTCTGCTGGCTTTGGCAGGGCAGAATTGTATCCTTGGAAGGGGTGTTGGAGACAGAGACACTCAGGCTAGTTCCTGCTCTAGTTTGATTCACAGTCTCTGCCCAAGTCCTGTTCACCTGGAACAGTGATGGCAACAGCTCCCACCAGGCTGCCCAAGGCAACGCCATGTTCACACCAGTAGCTGGCTTCCTTCTCTGAGCCTTGTTCTCCTTCCTGCGCCCAGCACACTGCGCTGCTGCCCTGCCTGCACCCTGGGCAGCCCCTTAGCCCAAAACGATCCACTGACCGTTGCTCTCTGTCTCCTGCTCCGAGCACTCTGACCGTGTGTGTGAGAGAGAAATGGACAGCTGTATGAAGAGCTCTGTCTCCTTGTGGAGAGCTCAGCTCTGCACACTGACATGCTGGAACCAGTGTACAAATGACTAACTGGTTAGAGCGGACTGGGCTCAGCGGCAATAAGAATTGGCTGAGAATGGTCACAAGCTGAACCGGCGGGGTGCCAGTGTGTAAGTACACATGCTGAACTGGCATGGTTCCAGTGTGTAAGTACACACGCTGAACCAGCTGGGTGCCAGTGTGTAAGTACACACGCTGGACCCGTTCAACTAGTCTTCCTCCTACTATCCCAGAGTACAGCAGTGGCCTTGGAAAATCTCCCAGAATCCTTCTGGGGGCTGTGCTGGGACTGTACCCATAGGTCATTGTAACTGAAACTGTTGAGAAGTCTGTCTCTAGAGTGGATGCTGGGCACAAGCACATGGGTTTTTACAGGGGTTTACTATGACTAGTGGTTCAGTCTTCTACTGTCAGCATGGTTGGTGCATTGTGGTGTCCTTACTCTCACCTGGTGAGCTCACAGCTGCACCACTGGGCCAGGACTGTTCTCATCACTAACACAGGTGCACTGCCAGTGGCTCTGTGCATTTGGCCTCTTTTGTCCAGCTGCTTTGCAACACAAAGATTCAGTGTCCCACAGCAGCCAGCTTCTCTACTAGTCCACATCCAGACAAAGGAGAGGGCTTACCCGACACTGTCCCCTTAACCACTGCCCCAGTGCAGTGGGTGTGACTGGTCTTTGGGCAAGGCCCTCTCCATTTAACCCTTTCCATGGAGAGTTTCACCAATCCATAGTCTGCATTTCACGGGAGGAGTGTTCTCCTATTGAGAATGCTGCAGATAAGCTTGCAGCTGCTGACACAGGTGCCTCTCAGACACATGGCTGCAGAGCATCTTGGTTTGTGAGTGTGGAGCAGAGTGTCCATTTGCCCACATCTCAGGGAGGTGTCTGAGCTGGAGCTTTAGGGTAAAATAACAGCTGAAGGGCTTCCTGGATGTGGTAAAGTTCAGGGCTGTTTCAGCATCACATTTGCTATAGTATCAAGAGCCACATGATTACCTGACTGAACTACGTGCACACACACAGATGCACAGCGACAGGTAACACACGGTGCAAACACACAGCAATAGGTAACGTATACCTAGGTATTGCAAGAACTGTCCAACAGTGGAACAGGTGCCTGGGGAGGTTGTGGAAGCTCCTTCCCTGGAGGTTTTCAAAAGGAGGCTGGAGCCATCTGTCTGGGATGTTTTAGACGCATCAAATCCAGTGTCTTGGCTCGGGGGTTAGACAGATGACCCTTGCGGTCCCTTCTAACCCCCTGGTTCTATGACACCAGCACGGGTAGCACAGGCGCGCTTATGTTGACACAGAAGTGACTGGGTGCAAGTGCTCACACGCTGGCATAGTCACCCCCTTTCCTTCTCCCAGCTCTCCCACTGGTCCCTGTCTTGGGCTGGGGGGATGAGAGCACGTGTGTGAGTAAACACACACACACGCTAGCCTGCATTCCATTTGATTGTGCACCAGTGTCTCAGATACAATCAGGCTAGCTGGTGCTGGTGGGGAGACCAGAGCGAACCATGCTCAGCAGTGTCCTCTGTTCTGACTGTACCCTTGGGCTTGAACACAGTCCAGTTACTTAGTGTAGACAAGCTTTCATGCACCAGTAATGCTGTAACGTTTCTCTAGCATCTTCCCTGGGCTGCTCTGGACCCCTTACAGCCCCTCCTGCTTGGTGAGTGCTGTCCCCATCTGAGATGGGACACCCGAGCCATAGCCTGGTTCAGCGACTGCCCCGTGCTCACACAGGGAGTCGGGGAAGAGCTGAGAACAGAACCCAGCAGCTCTAACCTCCAGGCCCGTCTACCGTTGTCTCCCACCAGGCAGCGTGCACCCAGTTTGTGAGCTGTTGTGTTATCGCTCTTGGCGGGAGGGGTAGTTGCATGGCCTCGAGAAGTGGTTCCTCTTAGCAGCCCGTGGCCCTTGTAATCTTTCTTGGGAGGGGTCAGGCTATTGCTGGCAGAACTGGCCTAACACCACGGGCCGGCCTCGCCGGGGGAACTTCCTCCCCGGGGCTCCGGGGCTCTCGAGTCCAGACGCGCCGGAGCCGGAGCCGGAGCCGGAGCCGGAGCC
>NC_133771.1:2030295-2038553 GCF_003597395.2 Chelonoidis abingdonii | reverse complement strand
AGGGCGGCTGCGCTGGCGCCGGGCCAGGCTCGCCGCAAAGTTCGCCCTGCGCAGAGCAGAGTTAGCGCGGCAGGAGAGCCGGGGGGTCCCTGGCGGAGCGGCGGGGACGGGGGCCAGTCCCGGGGGCCGTGGAGAGGGAATCCCGTGCTGGGGTGCGGGGCGGTGCGGTGCGGTGCGGAGTGTGTTCCGGGCGGGGCGGGGCGGGGCGGGGACTGTCCCCGGTGTGTGCGTTGTGGGGGTGCACGTGCTCTTGGGGGAGGGGGCAGAGGGAACCCCTGTGATTCTCTCAGCTGCACGGTGCAGGCCAGACATCGGCCCATAAGAGTTCCCAGAACAGGGGCATGATCTAAACATTTGTCCGTGATGGAGACTCCGGCAGGGTGGGAGGCGTTCCTCTGGTTAATTATGCTCCCTGTTAATCATTACACCTCATTTCCAGTCTGAATTTCTTTAGCTTCAACTTCCAGCCATTGGATGGCATTAGACCTTCCTCTGCCAGATTGCAGAGCTCAATATCAAATGTTTGTTCCCTGTCTAGGTACTTCTAGACTGTGGTCAAGTCACCTCTTCACCGTCTCTTTGTTGAACTCAATGGCTTGAGCTCCTTAGGTCATCACTATAAGGCAGGTTTTCTAATCCTTTAATAAACTTCAGCAACCTGAGGACCCCCCACTTTCATTTACATTTTTCAGGGACTCCCAGGCCGGATTTTAATTTTCCCTGGGAGTGCTCAACCCCCACTCAGCCCCAGGCCCTGCCCCCATTCCACCCCTTCTCCAAAGGCCCCACCCCCACTCCTCCCCCTCCCTCCTCGCACCTCCTGCATGCCACCGAACAGCTCTTCCACAGTGCACAGGAGGCGCTGGGAGGAGTTGATAAGCAGCCCCGGACATGACTCTCAGACCCCTGGAGTACCCTCCTGGACCCCAGTGAGAACAATTTCATGGCTCTTCTCAGACTCCTCGCCAGTTTATCAGCATCTATCTTGGATTGTGGGCACCAGAACGGGACGCAGGATTCCAGCAGTGGTTGTATCAGTGCCAAATGCAGAGGTGTAAAAAACCTCCCTGCTCCTACTTGAGATTCCTGTTTTTATGAATCCAAGGATCGCATTTGCTCTTTTGGCTGCAGCATCATGCCAAGAGCACCTCCTTCCCTCTTCCCCCCACCCCAAAGAAATATTTTTGCCGTCACTGCTTCCTAAGAGAAGAGTCTCCATCCTGCAAGCTTGCCCATCATTCTTTGTATGGGGATGTAGACGTTTCCATGTAGCCATATTAAATGACATTGCTTGCGACCAGCTTACCAAGTGATCCAGAATGTTCTGTATCAGTGACCCACCCTCTTTGTTATTTTCTGTTCCCCCAGTTATTGTGTCATCTGTAAGCTTTATGATGTTTACTTCCAGGTCATTGATAAAAATGTTAATAACATAAGGCCAGAAATCCCTTCCTCTGGGACCCCGGCTAGAAACACACCCGATTGATGATAGTTCTCCATTTACAGTTACATTTTGAGGCCTGTCAGTTAGCCAACTTTTATTCCAATGAATGTGTGCCATGTTAATTTTATATCATTTTAGTTTTTTAATCAAAATGTCATACAGTACCAAGTTAAATGCCTTACAGAAAGCTGTGTATTACATCAACATTAACTTTATCAACCAAACTTGTAATCTCATCAAAAAGATATCGTTAGTTTAACGTAAATCCATGTTGATTGGTATTAATTATGTTACCCTCCTTTAATTCTTTCAAGTCCCTGCATCCGTTGCTCCATTTTCTTTCCCAGAATCAATGTTAGGCTGACAAGCCTATAATTATCTAGATGTCACATTTACCCTTTAAAATATTGGTACAACACTAGACTGGAACATCCCCAGGGTTCTAAGACTTATTAAAAATCAGTGGTCTAGCGATTTCCTTAGTCAGTTCCTTTAAAACTCTTGGATGCAAGTTATCTTGACGTGCTAGCTTAAAAATGTCTTAAGTTTTTAGTAGCTGCTGTTTAACATTCTCCAGAGATAGTAATGGAACAAATGTTGTCATCATGATATGATGGGACTTCATCATCTGTTTTTCCAAGTACAGAATAGAAATATTTATTGAACACTTGTGCCTTTTTTTTTGCATTATTATTGATAATTAAGGCTGCGAGTTTGTCATGGAGGTCATGGATTCCCTGACTTTCTGTGACTTCTGCAGCAGCCGTGTTGAGGCAGTCTCGGACCACAGTGCCTCCAGCGGCAGAGTTTGGATGTGGGGTTGGGGTCTGGGATGGAGTGACGTGGTCTTTGGGTGGGGCTTAGCTGGGGGGCTCCCTGGAAGCAGTGACATCCCCCGTCCCTCAGCCCCTACGCAGAGGCGTGACCAGGCAGCTCTGTGCCCTGCCTCCGCCCAGAGCACTGGCTTTGCAGCTCCCATTGGCTGGGAGCCACGGGGGCGGTGCCTGCAGGGGGGAATGTTGCTGCTTCTGGGGAGCCCCCAGATAAGCGTTGCCCAGAGCTTGGCTCACCCCATTCTGTGCCCCAACCCCCTCTCACACCCAAACTCTTCTGCTGCTGGGAGTGGGGGAGAGAAGCCAAGGCAGGTAGGGAGCCTGCTGTCCCAGCCAACCCCCTCCCCCCTATAGCACCAGTGGGGATCCCAGACCAAGCACCGCTGCCTCCTCCCCTCCCCCTCCCCCCAGCTCCAGCAGGGGTCCCAGGCTGTGTGCTGCTGCCCTCCCCCAGCACCCACAGGGGCCACAGGCAATCCCACCCCCAACTTTTAGTCACAGGTATTTTTAGTAAAAGTCAGGGACAAGTCATGGGCCATGAATTTCTATCTACTGTCCGTGACCTGTCCCTGACTTTTACTAAAAATACCTGTGACTAAAACATAGCCTTATTGATAATTCTAACATTTCAATCTGGTAATGGACCAATGCCAGTATCAGGATTCCGTTTTCGTAGCTGCCTTCACTTCCCCTGTAAACACGTTTCCCCCTCAACCGCCAGGGATACGCACACACGTCCCCCCCATGCTGGGCCCCAGGGGATCATATTTCCTTTAGTTCAGTGACACTCAGACTGAGGCTTCGAGTCACAAGTGGCTCTTTGTAGCACATGATATTAAAACAGAGTGTGACTTAATTATTAACCAATTAGGATGCTTTTACTGTGTTACTATCCAATTGTAGCTGATAAAATAATAATGGTAGAGTGGGAGGGCTAGCTCAGTAGTTTGAGCATTGGCCTGCTAAACCCAGGGTTGTGAGCTCAGTCCTTGAGGGGGCCACTTAGGGATCTGGAGCAAAATCAGTACTTGGTCCTGCCAGTGAAGGCAGGGGCTGGATTCAATGACCTTTCAGGGTCCCTTCCAGTTCTGGGTGATAGGTTAATACTTGGTCAGTCATTTTGCTGGGAGACTAATAGACGCGCACACAAATATTTCCCATCGTACTATTTAAATATGAATATATAGAACTATAGTAAATGAAGCAATGAATTCAGCAAATCGCTAATTTGGCTCCTGAACTACTGAGTATCACTGCTTTAGTTGTTCTTGGCCCCCCCTGCCTGCAGTCCTGCCTTGTGCTTGCTGAGGGATTCATTTAAACAATTCGTTCAGATTCCTAGTAAGTGTATTGGCTGCCTAGACTGGGGGGTGGGGGAGGGTGCTGATGAACAGCCAGATCTGTGGGGAGGGAGACTGATGGAGAATGGCTGGGTCTGACTGATGGGTACATAAGGAGGTAGGGAGGAAGGATGGAGAATGGTTGGGTCTGACTGACAGGTGGAGGGGTGGAAGGAGAAAAGTCAGGTCTGACTGATAGGTGTGTGCAGAGGAGCAGGGGTTGATGGAGAATGACTGGGTCTGACTGACTGATGGGTGTGAGCAGGAGAGCCTGAAGGAGAATGGCTGGGTGTGGGCGGGAAGGAGGGCAGGAGAGCCTGAAGGAGAGTGGCCGGGTGTGGGTGGGAAGGAGGGCGGGAGATCCTGAAGGGAAATGGCTGGGTGTGGGTGGGAAGGAGGGTGGGAGAACCTGAAGAAGAACAGCCGGGTGTGGGTGGTAAGGAGAGCAGGAGAGCCTGAAGGGAAATGGCCGGGTGTGGGCGGGAAGGAGAGTGGGAGAGCCTGAAGGAGAATGGCCGGGTGTGGGCGGGAAGGAGAGTGGGAGAGCCTGAAGGAGAATGGCCGGGTGTGGGTGGGAAGGAAGGCGGGAGAGCCTGAAGGAGAATGGCCGGGTGTGGGCGGGAAGGAGAGTGAGATAGCCTGAAGGAGAACTGCAGCATGTTGGGAGGGGCAGCTAGAGTGCTAACTACCCAACCACCCTTGGTAGCAAACGCAGAGGGGCCAGTGGGGTTCTGAGGAACTCCAGGAGGGAAAGACAGATGCTGGTGGAGCCAAGGTGTTGGGCACTCCATGTTCATGAGCCATTGGTGCTGCCCTGCTCCTGGGGGGCACTAGCCATGGGTCTGCAGTTCTGTCACCTCCTGGCCAATGGCGGGGGTGGGAGAGGAAAGGAATGCCCTGCTCCCTCTATGTGGAGGGAGGGGGAGAGGGTTGTCACTTTGCGATATAGGTGCATGCCTGATCCCTGCTAGGCATCTCCAGGCACAAGCACGGTGCATGCCACAGAGCATGGTGGGCAGTGTGTCCTGGAAGAGGGGGGCTGTGTGGAGTGAGGGGAGGGCAGGGGCTGGCGGGAGAGAGCAGCAAGGGCCTGCCCTGCATGGCGGTGGGGAGAAGATGAAAAGGACACTGCATTGCTGGCGGACGCAGGGAGAATGCAGAAGAGTCGAGACCATTTTGAATAAGCAGCGGGACCTGAGGTGGGGTGGGAGCCAGTGAAGGGTTTGGAGGGGTAAAGAGGCAAGAGCAGCAGAGGAGCTCTGTGGCTGATCCAAGTGGGGGCGCCATGGAGGAAGAGGAGGGGCTGGAGCCTGTGGCAGGGGCTGGTGCCACCCTGGGTGAGGTCAAGGAGTCGAGGCTGAGCCCCCCACCTTGGGCATGGGGTAGGGGCTGGGACCCAGCCACAGGCCTAGTGTGGGGAAGGCAGAGGGGTCAGCAGCAGTGATGGAGATAGCAGAGGACGGGAGGAGGAGCTCAGTGTGAGCCACAGGGGCTGGAGCTGTTGCCCATTGCCCCCCACCCCAAGCCCAGCTGTGAGGCAGGCTGGGGGACAGAGCTTTGTCAGGGAAGGTGGGGGCCAGACACAGCCCTGCGGGTGAGGGAAGGAGGAGCCACCCAGGAGGGACCAGAGAGGCAAGAGCTGACTCCAGAGAGGCCCAAGCACAAAGCCCAGGAGGAGGGTCAGTGGACCGGGGCGAGGAGGCTATGAGGCCAGTGGCAGAGGGCAGCTGGTGGGCAGCAGACTGATGTGAGCGAGGGAGGTGGTGAGATTGGAGGAGGATCCCCGTGTAGGCCTGGACTGGGGAAGGAGCCGGAGGGAGGGACCTGGAGAAAAGCGAGCCCTAGTGCAGGGGCAGTTGAGGCAAGGTGCCCCATGTCTCTGGAGACCAGGCCTGGCACCACAAGGAGCCGCTGGACAGCCAAGCCCTTGACAGCCGGTTGAGTGCACCCACCTCCATGACCCTCCCCAGAAGTGACCTGCAAACTTGGCACATGGAGTCAGACAGCTCACTAGGGTGCCTGGCCCACTGCTGCTGTCCCGACAGGGCACGGGGCGGACAAAGGCCTGGGGGCCTGGGCAGCCAGGGTGGGGGAAGAGGGAGAGGGAAACGGGAGGGGAAGGGAGGAGAAAAAGGAAGGATGGCAGCCTGGCCTCCTGCCACCTCCCCCACTCCATCAAAGCCATCTGCCTGGCTCTGCTGACACCCCCTGCAGCCCTCCTGTGCCTGCCCCACTGATCTCCCACCAAACCCCTTGTGACTGCCGCCCCATCTTCCCCCAGGGTAGCAGGGGGCTATGGGTCGGGATTGGGGCACTGGCAGGGCTGTGTGTGGGGAACTCAGAGCAGTGCTGGCAAGGGATTGTGCATTGGGATTGGGGGCACTGGCAGAGCTGTGTATGGGGAGCCCAGGGCTGGGCTGCCAGGAGGCTGTGGGACAGGATGGGGGCACTGGCAGAGCTGTGTATGGGGAGCCCAGGGCTGGGCTGCCAGGAGGCTGTGGGACAGGATGGGGGCACTGGCAGAGCTGTGTATGGGGAGCCCAGGGCAGGCAGGGGGCTGTGGGTTGGGATTGGGGGCACTGGCAGAGCTGTGTGTAGGGAGCTCAGGGCTGGCATGGGGCTGTGGGTTGGGATTGGGGCACTGGCAGAGCTGTGTGTGGGGAACCCAGGGCTGGTTGGGGGCTGCAGACCAGGAACTACATTAGCAGAATTTGAGGCGGACTGCATGCCTAGTTGTGCTGCTCTCTGTCAGTAGGGGCGGGGAGAGATCAGAGCACGCTGGCCCTGCAGGCTTCTCCCCTCCTGGCTTGTCTCTGTTGGGGAAGCACCAAGCTGGTTTGCTGCTGGCTGAGTCACCTGTGGGTTTTGACAGTTGTTCGAAGCCCTTCTCTCATGCACGACAAGGGGCTTGGGGCTGAAGGGAGCAACTCCTCCTGTCCCAAAGCCCCACGAGTGACTGTCCAAACCCGAGATACAGCCATGCAGGGGCACTGGGCCCAGTGACGTTACACCCAGCTGCTTTCCGGTCTGGGTGTCACTCGGAAGGCAGGTATGTGGCGTGACCAGGCCGCTGGCTTGGACTGGGCTTCATGCTGCAGGCAGTTCTGGGAATCGGGTCAAGGGGGCTCAGGCTGCCCTAGTTTGCAGGTCAGTGGGCGCACGATAACCAGAAAGCCCCAGTCAGCTCTCAGCCCAGGTAGGGCTCAGATCCCACCCCTACTCCGAATTCGTTTGTGCTGACTGGAATCAAAGGCCAGCTCCAGGCTCTGTCAGCCCTTTCCATGACAAAGGACTGGACATGTGTCGTGGGCACACACTGACTAGATCCCCTGTTGCAGTAAGGAACCCAGGGGCAGGCCTGCTGTTCTGTAAAGAGAGCCAATAGCCATATTCGAAAAAGGGAAAAAAAGAGAACCCCGGGGAACTACAGACCAGTCAGCCCCACTTCAGTCCCCGGCAAAATTTTGGAGCAGGTCCTCAAGGAATCCATTGTGAAGCAGTTCGAGGAGAAGAAGGTGATCAGGAACAATCAACATGGATTCACAAAGGGCAAGTCATGCCTGACCAACCTGATTGCCTTCTATGATGAGATGACTGGCTCTGTGGAGATGGGGAAAGCAGTGGATGTGATTTATCTTGACTTTAGCAAAACTTTTGATCAGTCTCCCACAGGATTTTTGCCAGCAAGTTAAAGTATGGGCTGGATGAATAGACTATAAGGTGGATAGAAAGCTGGCTGGATCATCGGGTTTAACAGGTAGTGATCAACAGCTCAATGTCTAGCTGGCAGCTGGTATCAAGTGGGGTGCCCCAAGGGTTGGTCCGGGGACCGGTTTTGTTCAACATCTTCATTAATGATCTGGACGATGGGATGGATTGCACCCTCAGCAAGTTTGCAGATGACAATAAGCTGTGGGGAGAAGTAGATACAGTAGAGGCTAGGGATAGGGTCCAGAGTGATCTAGACAGATTGGAGGATTGGACCAAAATAAATCTGATGAGGTTAAACAAGGACAAGTGCAGAGTCCTGCACTTAGGAAGGAAGAATCCCATGCACCGCTACAGGCTGGGGACCAACTGGCTAAGCAACAGTTCTGCAGAAAAGGACCCGGGAATTACAGTGAACGAGAAGCTGGATGAGAATCAGCAGCGTGCTCTTGTTGCAAAGAAGGCTAAAAGCATATTGGGCTGTATTAGTAGGAGCATTCCCAGCAGATTAAGGGAAGTGATTATTCCCCTCTATTCAGCGCTGGTGAGTCCACGCCTGGAGTACTGTATCCAGTTTTGGTCCCCCCATTACAGAAGGGATGTGGACAAATTGGAGAGAGTCCAGCGAAGGGCAGCGAAAATGATTGGGGAGTTGGGGCACATGACTTAAGAGGAGAGGCTGAGGGAACTGGGATTGTTTAGTCTGCAGAAGAGAAGAGTGAGGGGGGATTTGATAGCTGCTTTCAACTACCTGAAAGGGGGTTCCAAAGCGAATGGAGCTTGGCTGTTCTCAGTGGTGGCAGATGACAGAACAAGGAGCAATGGTCTCAAGTTGCAGTGGAGGAGGTCTAGATTGGATATTAGAAAACATTATTTCACTGGGAGGGTGGTGAAGCACTGGAATGGGTTCCCTAGGGAGGTGGTGGAATCTCC
>NC_133771.1:1990684-2029132 GCF_003597395.2 Chelonoidis abingdonii | reverse complement strand
GGGATCCTGGCCGCAACACACTGACATTGGCTCTGGCAGTGCTTCAGCCAGACTGGGGTCGGCTGCCCCAAGGCTACTTCCACACTCCCCCTAGTAGGGTACCTGAGTCGTCGTAGCGTCACTGGCGGTCTCAAACACCATCGGTTCCTCTGGGTAAGTAGCCGATGGTAGGCTCAGCGGCTCCTCGGGGTAGCTGGCAAGAGGCAGGCTCAGCCCTTCCTTGGGGTAGCTGGAGCTGGGTGGTCCTGGTCAGTCCTCCTCGGGGTAGCGGGCGCGGGGCAGGCTCGGCTGGCCGGGTGTGAGCTCCAGCTGGCAGCGGCCGCAGACGTCTGGCCCCTGCGGTGGCTGGGCCTCGACTGAGCTCTGCAGGTGAGCTTTTATACTTCCGGGTCTGCTCCGTTACCTCTATGGGGCGGGCGCAGGACCCAGCAGCTCCCACAGTTTTGGTAGGGAAGGTTCGTCCCTCAGCGGGGCCGTGGGGTATCCCACCACCTCGCTGCACACTCCCTTCCTCAAGGCTGGCCATCGGGGTCAGACCCATCCACTTCCCCCAGGCGGGACAAGATGTCCGCGTTGGCATGGTCCTTAACGGCCCTATGGCAGACGGTAAAAGTATACGGCTGTAGTGCCAGATACCACTGCGTGAGCCGCATATTATTATTTTTCATTTGAGCCAGCCATCGAAGCACGGCGTGGTCGGTGACAAGTACGAAGGGGGCCGCCAGGAGGTAATACCGCAGGGCATCACAGGCCCATTTTCCCGCCAAGGCCTCCTTCTCTATCACGGCGTAGTGCTGTTCTCGCGGAAACAATTTCTGGCTAAGATATATAATGGGATGTTCCTCACCATCCACTTCCTTGGACAGAACCGCTCCCAGTCCTACGTCTGAGGCATCTGTTTGGAGGACGAACCCTCGCGAAAAGTCAGGACTGTACAAGACGGGTTTGCAGCAGAGGCAGTCTTTGAGGGCCCGGAAGGCACAGTCACACTCTGGGGTCCAGTCCACCCGGCGGGGACTGGTTTTAGTCAAGAGTCCCGTTAAAGGGGCTGCGATGGAGGCGAAGTCAGGGATGAACCTCCAGAAGTAGCCCACCAGTCCGAGAAATTGGCACACCTGACGCTTCGTAGTGGGGGGTAGACATGCGGCTAGGGGTTGGACCTTTCCCATGAGCAGTCTCACTTGTCCCTTCCCAATAGTGTACCCCAGGTAAGTTGTCTCCTGCCACCCGATACGGCACTTCTTCGGATTGGTGGTCAATCTCACGGCCCGCAGGGATCGCAGGACTGCTGCCACTCGCTCCAGGTGGTTCTCCCAGCGGTCGCTGTAAATGACGACATCGTCCAGGTACGCGGCTGCGTACTCTTGATGAGGACGAAGGAGGCGATCCAAGAGCCACTGGAACGTTGCAGGGGCCCCATGGAGACCGAAGGGCATCCGGGTGAACTGGTAGAGGCCCAAGGCTGTGGCAAATGCAGTCTTTTCCTGTGACGCGGGGTCAAGGGGGATTTGCCAGTATCCTTTGCTTAGGTCGAAGGTCTTGAGAAAGCGAGCCTTGCCTAAATGATCCAGCAGCTCATCTACCTGTGGCATCAAGTACACGTCGAACTTAGAGATAGAATTGACATGGCGGAAGTCAATGCAGAAGCGCTGGGTACCGTCCGGTTTGGGAACCAGGATTATGGGGCTGCGCCACTCACCCTGTGACAGTTCAGTAACGCCCAGCTATAGCATCGCCCGAACTTCCTCCTCGATGACCTGCCACATCCGATATGGTAAGAGTCTAGCTGACTTTTGGATCACCACCCCCAGCTCAGTCTGAATGGTGGGCTCGAGGGTCATGTAGCCTGGCTGGGCAGTGAACGTCCTACGGAATGCAGGAGGCATCCGGTCTGTTTTCATTGCTCCTCAGTTAGCGGTTCCCTGAGCTGAGGTGTCCCAGGGTCCTCGGGCGGGGTAGCCCGGGGCCCGAACTCAGGTTCTGGTGGACAAGGATTGATCAAGAGGCCTTCTCATTCGCGCCAGGGTTTCACGAGGTTGATATGGTACCTCTGGGTTTTCCTCCGGCGGTCGGGCTGGTTAATCTCATAGGTGACTGGCCCGACCTTCCGAACCACCTCATAGGGCCCCTGCCACCGGGCTAGTAGCTTGGACTTGTCGGAGGACAAGAGAAGCAGCACCCAGCTTGGAACTCGTGGGCCTGGGCCCCTCGGTTATAGGTCTGGGCTTGAGCTTCCTGCGCCACCTTCAAATTCTCTCGGGCGAGCATTCCGGCTCGGGTGAGACGGTCCTGAAGCTGGAGGACGTACTGTAGAAGGCCGTGAGCGGGTGATGGGGGTGTGCTTCCAGGTCTCCCTCATGAGGTCCAGGAGCCCCTCGGATGCCGACCATACAGCAACTCGAAGGGGGAGAATTTGTTGGAGGCTTGAGGTACCTCACGGATGGCCAGGAGCAACGGTGGGATCAACTGGTCCCATCGGCGCAGGTCCTCGGGAGAGAACTTGCGTAGCATGTCTTTCAGGGTGCGGTTGAACCGCTCCACCAGGCCATTGGTTTGCGGGTGGTACACTGAGGTCCGCAGCTGCTTAATCTCGAGGAGTTCACAGATTTGCCACAGCAACCAGGAGGTAAAATTGGTACACTGGTCAGTAAGGATTTCCCGGCGCAGGCCCACGTGGGCAAAGACCTTGACTAGTTCATCGGCAGTGGTCCTCGCCGTGATGCCCCGGAGCGGGACAGCTTCGGGGAAGTGGGTGGCATAGTCCACAATGACCAGGATGTAGAGAAACCCGGCCCGGCTTGTCGGGAGAGGTCCCACCAAGTCCGTCTCCACGACGGGCATGGGTATTAGGGGGGCTGGGGCCATCCGTGAGGGAGCGGCCAGCTGGCACTCCGGATAGGAGCTACAATAGTTCCGCACCTGCTGGTGCACCGCGGGCCAGTAAAACCAGGACAGAATTCGAGCAAGGGTCTTTTCCTGGCCCAAGTGCCCAGCCGCTGGGACGTCGTGGGAAAGCCTTATTACCGCTCGTTGGTGGCACCGAGGGACCAGCAGTTGTGTCTGGATTTCCCCAGTGCGGGAATCTCGATCCACCCGATAAGTCACGACGTAGCTCGAAATGGGGCCAGCTCTTAGCGCGGGCTGGATCAAACAGGGCGCCGTCAACCGCTGTGAGCTGTTCATACGCCCGGCCCAGGGTGGGGTCCTCCCTCTGGTCCTGGCGGAAATCTGTGTCGATCGTGGGGTCATCCGTGGGCGTCGGCAGGAGGTCATCCGATGCACCGTCCTGGCTCTTAGGCCTCGCCTCTTCAACCTCCTCTACTGGGTCCTCGGGGCAGTCCCCTTCCAAGGCAGGGGTGACCTCAGGGCTTTCCTGCGTTTGTGACCTCAGAACGCCTGGAAACTCTGGCTAGTCCCTCCCCAAGATCATGGGGTAGGCAAGCCGTGGGGCCAGACCGACCACGATGGTTCACGTGACTCCATCCATGGTAAGGGGGACTCGGGCACTGGCATAAGGTCGAACGTCACCATGAATACACTGTAACCGGATAGTTCCCAGGTGGGGGTCTTCGGGGCAGCCAAGGCTTCGGCGGACTAGTGTCTGCCCACAGCCAGAGTCAACCAGGGCCCACGTCTGGCAGTCCCCGACAACTACAGGCACGGTGACTTTGGCAGCCTGCGGCAGTCCGGCACGGTTTTCTCCGGTGCAGACGTGCCCAAAGCTGCATTCCATCTCCATGCAGTCCTTTTGGAGGTGCCCATGCTTCCAACAGGAGAAACAGGGCCCAATTTCGGATCGTCCGGGTCGGGTCGACCCAGCCTTCTGGCTCGTAGCGGGATTCCATGGGGCGCGGCAGTCTCCGTCTCAGGGCCTGTAAGGGTTTGCCGCGGGGGGCCATTGGGACACCTAGACCGGGGTTCCTGACTCAGCGGAGGAGTCCATGGCTCGGAGCGGGTGCTCACCCGTCTTTCGGGGTTGGGGCGCTCAAGCCCTGGAGGGTGATCCCGCATACCCGGCCCGCCCGGGGTTTCTGCCGCAAGGAAGTTTTCCATGAGAGTGATGGCGGCCGCTACCGTCGGGGCCCGGTGACGGAGGACCCAAGCCCTGCCCCGCAACAGGAGGATGTGGAGGAACTGCTCCAAGACAATTTGTTCCATGAGCTCTTTGGGGTTCCGCCTGTCGGACTGTAGCCACCGCTTACATAGGTCTCTCAGCTCCTGAGCCACCAACCAGGGGCAGGCGCTTGCGTTGTAGGTCAGACTGCGGAACCGCTGCCGGAAGGTTTCCGGGCTGACGTCTAAGGTGTCCAAAATCGCCGCCTTCACCCGGGTATAGTCCCTGGCATCCTCTGTGGATAAACCCTGGTACGCTGTTTGCGCCGTCCCCGTCAAGTATGGGGCCAGGAGGGTGGCCCGCTGGTCGGGGACCCACCCGGCAACCTGAGCCACCCTTTCGAAAGTCACCAGAAAGGCCTCGGGGTCATCCAGTGGGCCCATCTTAGTCAGTCTTACGGGCGGGGTTAGCCGAGGGGTCCCATTTGTGCCTCCCGGCTGGAGCTCCGAGGGCCGGGGCAGCGCCATTGCTAGCTGCTGCAGACATTGTCGCTGGAACTCTTGGTTCCATACCGTCAGGTCCTGGATCAGCTGCTGCTGTTGTGCTCCCAGCTGCTCGACAGGCTGTTGTTGCTGCTGGAGCTGGGCCGCCTGCTGTCGCTCCTCACTTGACCAAACCTATGTCTCCTATGAGGGATTGCTCTCCCCCAGACCCTTTCTCACAGGGGTCAAGGGCTCATGCCCACATTCTGGGCAGAGTCCCACTTCTGGTACTAGGTGTAGTGTGGCTCGGCTGCGGTTTGTCCCTCAGCGGGGCCGTGGGGTATCCCACCACCTCGGTCTCGTCCACCGGCTGGTGGCTCCGCTATCCTGGGGAATAGTGCACACTCGGTATGGGGGGTTCAGACCCCGGGGCGGGGCTGAGTCAGTAGTGTGAATCGGCTCAGGCCCTAGGTCAGAGCGGGGCAGCAAACACTGAGGCCGAATGCTCAGACCCTCAGGCAGGGCTGAGCAGCAATAGTCTTAAGCCCAGCCCTAGGTCAGAGCGGGGCAGCAAACACCAAGTCGGTATGCTCAGGCCCTCAGGCAGGGCTGAGCAATCACTATAGCTCAGCTCTTTCAGGCCAAAGAAGGGGAGTGCCACTCCGAGTGGCGGTGGCAGGGGGACGCAGCCATTCCCATCACTGCTTCCACCTGGGGCCCTAGCAGCAGCAAGACTCGCTGCTGTCAGGTTGGGGATCCTGGCCGAACACACTGACATTGCTCTAGGCCATGCGTACCAGAACTGGGGTCGGCTGCCCAAGGCTCACTGCTCCACACCTCCCCTAGACTAGGGGTAAGCCTGAGTCGTCGTAGCGTACTGCGCGGTCTCAAACCCACTCGGTTCCTCTGGGGTCAAGTAGGCCGATGGTAGGTCCAGCGCTCGCTCGGGATACGCTGGCAAGAGCAGCTCAGCCTTCCTTGGTAGCCTGAGCTGGGTGGTCTGGTCATCCCTCTCGGGTGTAGCGGGCGCGGGGCAGGCTCGGCTGGCCGGGTGTGAGCTCCGGCTGGCAGCTGCCGTAGATGTCTGGCCCCTGTGGTGGCTGGGCCTCGACTGAGCTCTGCAGGCGAGCTTTTATACTTCCAGGTCTGCACCGTGACATCTGAGGGGTGGGCGCAGGACCCAGCGGCTCCACCCACGGTGGTGATAGAGAAGGTTCGTCCCTCAGCGGGGCCGTGGGGTATCCCACTGCCTCGCTACACTAATCTAATTCTCCCTTGCTACAGATTAAGCCCATTTCTTCATGTAAGTATCTTCAGGGGACATGGAGAGCAACCGATCACCGTTCTCTGTAGAACAGCCCTGAACAGATTTGAAGACTGTTAATAGGTCCCCCTCAGTCGTCTTTTCTCAAGACAGAACATGCCCAGGCTTTGTAACCATTCCCCATAGGCAGGATTAATCATTTGTGTTACTCTCCCCTGGACTCTCCAATTTGTCCACAGCTTTCCCAGTGTGCAGCATCCAGAACTGGGCACAGTGCTCAGTGCTGAGTAGAGCAGGACAATTACCTCCCGTGTTTCACTCGTGACACTCCTGTTAGTGCACCCCAGGAGGTGTTAGGCTTTTTCGCAGCTGCATCACATTGTTGAGTCATATTCAATTTGTGATCCGTTATAACCCCCAGATTATTCTCTGCAGTTCTACCGCCTAGCCAGTAATTTCCCATTTTGTAATTGTGCATTTGATTTTGCCTTTGTAAGTGCAGTACTTCACATTTGTCTATATTGAATATAATCTTGTTGATTTTACACCAATTCTCCAATTTATCATGGTCATTTTAAATTTTGATCAGAGTACTTGGAGCCCTGCTCAGGTTGGTGTTATTTGAAAATACTAAATAGTACCAGACCAAGGACTGACCGCTGCAGGACTCCACTAGATACGCCCTCCCAGTTTGACAGCAAACCATTAATAACTACTGCTTTGAGTAACATCTTTCAACCGGTTGTGTAACCACTTTATAGTAATTTCATCTAGGCCACATTTCCCTACTTGCTTATGAGGCTGTCACATGGGAATGGGGCAGAAGCCTTGCTGAAATCAAGATAGCATGTGTACCGCATCCCCCATCCTTGCTCGGTATCACTCATTTTGTGCCTTAGCCATTCTGATTTTGTCCCTTCATGCCTGTGCTGTTCCTTTGTACTCCTCCTTAGTAATTCATCCATGTTTCCATTTTGATAGGATTCCTTTTTGATTTTCAGGTTGTTAAAGCGCTCTTGTTGGAGCAATAGTGTCCCCTTACTCTTTCTATAATTCCTTCACATTGGGATAGTTTGCAGTTGTGCTTTTAATATTGTCTCCTTGAGAAACTGCCAGCTCTCCTGAACTCCTTCAGCCCAGGGGATTTTAGCTGTCAGTTCTTGGGTGTGCTAAAGCCTGCTTTTTTCAAAGTCCATTCTTCTTATTCCATTGCTTTCACTTTCTTTCCTTAGGACGGATTTCATGATTCTTTCTTGATCACTTTCACCCAAAGGGCCTTCCACCTTCAGATTCACAACCAACTCCTCCCTGTTGGTCAGATTCAGGTCTAAAATGGCTGCCGCCCATCTCCACTTTCTGAAACAAAAAGTTGTCTCTAATCCATTCCAAAAACTTACTGGAAACGTCGTGTTCTTCGCATGCTTGCTCATATCGATTCCAATTAGGTATGCGCACGCTGTGTGCATGTTTGTCAGAAGATTTTTACCCTAGCAACACTCGGTGGGTCGGCTGGGTGCCCCCTGGAGTGGCGCCGCTGTGGCATGGGATATATACTCCTGCCGACCCAACTGCTCCTCAGTTCCTTCTTACCGCCCGTGTCGATCGTTGGAACAGTGGAGTGTGGTTTTACTGACGTCCACCTCCCTAGCTACTCATAGTTCTCTAGTTATTTTTGTGTATATAGTTCAAAGTTATATAGTTATAGTTAATTTTTATCTTTCATAGTTAGTGTTATAGTTAAGAGGAGTTCGGGGATTAGCCCCTTCCCGCACCCGGTGCTGGGGCCCATGCCCAGTTCACCGGGTTTCAAACCGTGCTCGGCCTGTCACAAGCCGAAATGTCTCGGCGTGGATGGAATATAAGTCTCAATCAAGCTTGGCTGGGGAGCTGACAGCCACGATCCGACGGCCTCGTGGACCGAGACGATCAGGACGGTGCGAACGTGGTTGGTGCGACGGCCAGGTGTCTGGTGCTGGGCGATTTCTGACTTAGACGAGCTCTCTGGCTGCAGTGCAAGGTGGGCATGAACGGTCAGGAGTTCTGTAGGCTTTCTTGACTACGGGAGAGCGAGATGGTGCTGAGTCGCCTTCGTGCTGCAAGGGCGGTCGCCTCGAGAGGCCTTAGCTAGTACCGGCACGGTCAGTGCGGAGGAGGTTGCTCTCTCTGCGCACCGATCTGACCAGCACTTGAGTGCTGAAGCGCGGACGGCATAAGCAGCCCTCCATGAGGAGCTAATTTTAGTCCAAAAGTACCCGCTCTCTTTTTTTGTTCTCGCTTAAAAAGCCTGCAAATACGAACACTTTCTGCCAGGTGAAGTCCCAGACGCACTTAAGACAGGGAGCTGTGGATCTCCTTCGGCATCGGCTTGATTGCCATGACAGAGTCGATTGCTGCCTCAACCCCGGCACTGCCGGTGCGGGTAATACAGTCTATTGGCGAGCCTGCCTTGATAAGACCATCCTCTGTCAGCACAGCAGAGCAGCACCGTTCACGATCACTGTCCCGCAGATGTTCTAGGTCCCGTCGGCGCTCCCGCTCCCGATGCCGCTCACAGTCCCGGCACCGTTCTCCTCCTCGATACCAGTCGCACTCACGGCACCATTCAGTATCCCGTTTTCACCGGCCCACTACTCTCAGCACCACTCCAGCTCCCAGCACGCTTCAGGCACCGTGACTCCCGTAGCCGCTCCCGCGACGTCGAGCCTTGAGATCTCGGTCAACCTCCCAGCACCGCTCCGGTCGCAGGTCCCGATCTCATTCCCGGTACTGTGGTATGCCTCCCGGTACCAGTCTCTGGTGCTGAGTAGAGCAAGGTCGCACTAGAGACAGAGACTCTGCCCAGGGCTTTTCAGCCCCTCTATGGCCATCCAGACACACATCAGTGTCGTCCCATGTGGACAGCTCTTATGCACAGGACCGCGATTCCGATGTGCCCACCAGAGTCTTCCAAGAGACCCAGGCCCAGGAGCAAGGCCCCCATCAGTGGTCTTTCTGAACACCCCTGGGCGTACCACCAGGCCCAAGGTGTACCAGTAGTTCCATCCCGCTCTGTCCCCATTAGAGCACCGAGTGCCAGAGGCGACAGTTAGCCGTCCTCCTCTGACTGCTACGGAGGAAGCCCCAGTTCACCCCACCAGACTCCCAGGTTCCACTGGAGCAGGAGGTCGCCCAAGAGCAAGAGGCCACACAGGACCCGCTCGTCCCAAGCATCTCCTCTTCCTCTTCTCCAGATGAGGCAGTGGCAGGAACATCCTCCTCGGGCCCTCCTCCAATCGACCTGAGAGCCCAAGGACCTCCTGAGGAGGGTAGCACTCAATATGAACCTCCAGGTGGAGGAGGTCCTGGAGGTAGAGGACCCGGTAGTGGACATTCTGTCGGCGGATGCCCCCACCAGAGTGGCTCTACGATTTATTCGGACCATCGAGGCCAATGCCGATTCTATATGGCAGTCTCCAGCCTCTATCACTCCTGTGGCCAGGGGAGTCGAGCGTAAATACATGGTGCCCTCTAATGGGTATGAGTACTTGTATGTCCATCCTCCTCCCTGCTCACTAGTCGTCCAGTCTGTTAATGAGAGAGAACGCCATGGCCAGCTGGCACTAGCCCCGAAATCAAAGGAGGCTAAGCGAATGGACTTACTCAGCCGTAAAGTGTACTCGGCAGGTGCCTTACAGCGCCGGGTTGCAAATCAACAAGCCCTTCTTAGCCACTATAATTACCCACCGCCGCCCAGGTGTTATAAGTTTACGGAGCTACTCCCTCAAGACTCCCGCCAAGAGTTCGCTGCCCTCTTGGAGGAAGGGAAAAAGGTGGCCAGAACTTCCCTCTAGGCCTTGTTGGATGCAGCCGACTCAGCAGCCAGGACTCTAGCCTGGGGTGTTGCCATGAGGCGCATCTCATGGCTTCAGGTTTCAAGCCTCCCACCGGAGCTGCAGTATACCATTCAGGACTTGCCATTTGATGGTAAAGGTCTCTTCTCAGAAAAGACTGACCCCAGGCTGCAAAGCCTGAAGGACATCAGGGTCATAATGCGCTCTCTCGGCATGCATACACCGGTGACCCAACATAGGCCTTTCCGTCCCCAGCCTCACTGCCCATACTCTGCGCCTAGACAAAGACAGGACTTTGGCAGGCGGTGCAGCCAAGGTGGTTGTAGACGACAATCAGGACCCCAAGGGGGCCAAAATCAAGGTCCCTCGAAACCATCAGCCGAACCAAATACGAACTTTTAAAGGTGCGCCCGAGAGCGGCATACCAGTTACAGGCTAGGATCCTTCACTTCCCTTCTCCAGCTGTCTCTCCTACTTCCTCCCAGCGTGGTCCCAGTTAACTTCAGATCACTGGGTCCTACACATGGTGGAGTATGGGTACCACTTCCAATTTATTTCAACCCCGCCCTCCCACCCTCCAACCCCGTCCCTCTTCAGGGACCCCTCTCACGAGCAATTCCTCTTGCAAGAGGTGTGGATGCTTCTTGCCATGGGAGCTATAGAGGAGGTACCAAAGAATGAAAGGGACAAGGGGTTTTACTCCCGTTATTTCTTAATCCCCAAGTCGAAGGGAGGTCTCAGACCTGTCCTAGACCTGCGAGGACTCAACCAGTTTATGACAAAGTTGAAGTTCCGCATGGTATCCCTGGGGACCATTATCCCGTCCTTGGATCCTGGAGACTGGTATGCTGCCCTCGATATGAAGGACGCGTACTTTCACATCGCCATTTTTTCTTCACACAGGAGGTACCTCCACTTCATAGCCAACCATCAGCACTTCCAGTTTACGGTCCTGGCGTTTGGCCTTTCTGCAGCCTGAAGGGTGTTTACAAAGTGTATGGCCGTAGTCGCTGCCTATCTCCGCCGACGTCGGATACACGTTTTTTCATATCTGGACGATTGGCTCATCCGAGGGGCCTCCAAGACACAAGTCACCCAGCATGTGGGCATCGTCAAGGACCTATTCATACGTCTAGGCCTGATGATCAATATAGAAAAATCCACTCTGGTTCCCATGCAGAGGTTAGACTTCATAGGAGCTATCCTGGACTCCAATCTAGCCAGGGCCTGCTTACTGCAGCCGCAGTTTCAGGCGACGCCAACAATCATCCGAGGTCTACAGAATTTCCCAACGACCTCGGCTCGCACTTGTCTCGGTCTCCTGGGTCACATGGCTGCCTGCACGTTCGTAACCAAATACGCCAGACTCTGCCTTCGTCCTCTCCAAGCTTGGCTTAACTCCGTATACTGCCTGGGTAGGGACCCAATAGACACGATAGTCACCATTCCCCCGAGCACCCTAGGCTCCCTAGACTGATGGCTAACTCCCTCCCTGGTGTGTACAGGGCTGCCGTTCCATCCGTCCCAGCCCTCAAGGTCCCTGACGACGGACTCATCATTTCTCGGCTGGGGTGCTCACGGCGGACACTTTCGTACTCAAGGCCTCTGGTCATCTCAGGAGCTGCCATTACACATAAATGTCCGAGAACGGAGAGCAGACTGCCTGGCATGCCAGGTGTTCTAGGAACGTTTACAAGGCCGTTGTGTCTCAGTGTTTACAGACAACACAACGGCCATGTACTACATAAACAAGCAGGGAAGGACATGATTTTCCCCCCTTTGTCAGGAGGCCATCCAACTCTGGGACTTTTTCTCATAGCCCACTCGATAGACCTGGTAGCGTCCTTTCTCCCAGGGGTTCGGAACACTCTGGCGGATCGACTCAGCAGGACCTTCCTGTCTCACGAGTGGTCAATCCGCCTGGACGTTATTCATTCTGTTTTCCAGAAGTGGAGATTTCCCCACATAGACCTAGTATCAGAGGGGTAGCCGTGTTAGTCTGGATCTGTAAAAGCAGCAAAGAATCCTGTGGCACCTTATAGACTAACAGACGTTTTGGAGCATGAGCTTTCATGAGTGAATACCCACTTCATCCTGATGCTCTTCCACGGCATCAGGAAAGCATCCAAGATTGATCCCGGGGAGAGACCTTGGAAGGAGCAGAACATCTGGCGTTTCCTGTTCGCTTTCAAAACATCTGTTAGTCTATAAGGTGCCACATAGACCTGTTCGCTTCCCACGCGAACAGGAAATGCCAGATGTTCTGCCCCTTCCAAGGTCTCTCCCCGGGATCAATCTTGGATGCTTTCCTGATGCCGTGGAAGAGCCAGAGTTACGTTGCTCTGAATCAGTACGACAAGTTCTCCTGGGTAGCAGGAAGCCTTCCACCCGGTCAACGTACCTGGCCAAGTGGAAGCGTTTCTCCTGCTGGTGCGAAACGCTTAATCTTACTCCCACTGAGGTCTCGATCCCCTCTATTTTGGACTACCTCTGGTCTCTCAAACAGCAGGGCCTAGCAGTATCATCACTGAGGGTACACTTGGCAGCCATCTCTACCTTCCACCCAGGTGAAGGTGGTCGTTCCGTGTTCTCACACCCTATGGTTTCGAGGTTCCTCAAGGGCTTGGAGCACTTATACCCCAAGTACGCCGCCCAGCCCCAACCTGGGACCTCAACCTGGTTTAACCAGACTTATGTCTCCCCATTCGAGCCGTTAGCAACCTGCTCGCTACTATACCTGTCTTGGAAGACAGCTTTCCTCGTAGCCATTACATTGGCCAGACGAGTCTCCGAGCTTAGGGCTCTTACGGTGGATCCGCCGTACACTGTGTTCCACAAGGACAAGGTGCAGTTGCGACCACACCCGGCTTTTCCTCCCTAAGGTGGTTTCAGCCTTTCATGTTAACAGGACATCTTTTCCCAGTCGTCTTCCCGAAGCCACACTCAACGCGATGGGAGCAACAATTGCACTCCCTGGACGTCCGTAGAGCGCTCGCATTTTATATATTGAGCGGACAAAACCGTTTTGTAAAATGCGCCCCAACTCTTTGTCGCGGTAGCAGACCAAATGAAAGGCCTACCTGTTTCCTGTCAGAGGATCTCATCTTAGGTGATGGCGTGCATCCGCACTTGTTATGATTTGGCTCATATTTCCCCAAGCCACATCACCGCGCATTCTACCAGGGCTTAGGCTTCATCTGCTGCCTTCCTGGCTCGTGTACCTATCCAGGAGATATGTTGCACAGCTACCTGGTCTTCGGTCCACGCCTTTGTTTCACATTATGCTCTGGTTCAACAGTCCAGAGATGATGCAGCCTTTGGCTCAGCAGT
Source organism: Chelonoidis abingdonii (assembly GCF_003597395.2). Classification (NCBI taxonomy): domain Eukaryota; kingdom Metazoa; phylum Chordata; order Testudines; family Testudinidae; genus Chelonoidis; species Chelonoidis abingdonii. The sequence goes on along the minus strand of NC_133771.1, from coordinate 2,016,172 downwards.
TTTGCATTCTGCAACATCTCACTCCGACCCCACCGCCTAGGTAGGGCTTGGGAATCACCTAATTGGAATCGATATGAGCAAGCACTCGAAGAAGAAAAGACGATTACTCACCTTTGTAACTGTTGTTCTTCGAGATGTGTTGCTCATATCCATTCCAAACCCGCCCTCCTTCCCCACTGTCGGAGCAGCCGGCAAGAAGGAACTGAGGGGCGGTTGGGTCGGCAGGGGTATATATCCGACTCCATAACAACGCCACTCCAGGGGGCGACCCGGCCAGATCACTGGGTGTTGCTAGGGTAAAAATCTTCCAACGAGCATGCACACAGCGCACGCACACCTAATTGGAATGGATATAAGCAACACATCTCGAAGAACAGTTACAAAGGTGAGTAACCGTCTTTTTTGCTGTATCACGTTTCCAGCAGATGTCTCAGTAGTGATAGTCCCCTGTTGCTTCCAGGGCTTGGCTTTGGATATTTCTCTTATTCTAGAAATGCCTCATCCACCTCCTCTTTCTGACGTGGTGTCTGTAGTAGACCCTTCTCTGATGTTGTCCCTGTTTGATTCCCACTTTTGTCTGTAGCCAGAGGCTTTTAGCTGGTCTGCCTCTGACAGCCATCTGGACCTCAGAACAAGGATAGATATTCTTGATATATAATGCAGCATCACCTCTGTTCTTCCCCTGCTTGTCCCTCCAGCACAAGCTGTACTGCTCTGTACATCAGAGTTCTCCCACCAAGTCTCAGCGATGCCAGCTCAGTCATTATTTAGTTCAGACACTAAGACTGCCAGTCCTTCCTGTCTGTGCGTCGTACCCCTTGCATTTGGGCGTAGACATCTAAGCTGTTGAGGAGATTCCCTCACTGGTTTCCCTCTTGTTGCTCCTACAACCCTAGTGTAATTTTCCATCCCACTCCCACGGTCCCCTTTTGTGCACCTACCCATAGGCATTGGCGACCTGCCCCTCTGAACCTAGTTTAAAGCCTGGCTTACAAGGGTGGCGAGTCAGAGCCTGGAGATGCACTTCCCTTTGTTGGTCTCTTCCCAGGGGCAGGGCAGGGGGACCCCTGGGGCTACCCAAACCCAGCTGCTCTGGAGCTGAGAAAGGCCAAGAGGGGAGGGGCAGCAATGGGGCTAGAGACCCAGAGAAGCCTGGATGAGACTGAGCAGCAGAGGGACTGCCAGGGAGCCGCTGGGAGTGGCCCCCGCCCGGCGCAGGGCATGGCCAGCTGCAGCCGAGGACGGTGGTTGGTTGTCTAGAGTGCGGTAGTGTTGGGTGCTCTTGGAGGCTGTGAAATCTAGGATGATGGGTGAAGGAAGGGGCATTCGCTGCTGTGCAGAGGGGCTAGGGAGCACTAATCCCTAAGGGGTGGGGGGATGTTCCCCACAGCAATGGGGGTGGCTGGCCAGCTTTCGTAGTGTAATTCTAATGACGCAGCTCACCCTGTCCCCTCACCTCAGCAGGACCCAGCTCCAGTGTCCTGACTCCTCCCTCCCCAAACCACACCTCTCTGCAGGGAAAGGGACAGACTCCACCAGGAGAGGCTCAGGCAGCCGGACTGTTGGGGTCCTGGCAGAGGGTGGGGTTGGGGCGGGATTCGAGAGGAGAGGGTGAAGTTGCCCTGTGAGCCAGCCAAGGCAGTGTTGTCCCTGCAGAGGGGACAGGGCAGTGCCATAAGAGAGACAGTCTGATAAGGAACGAGGGGCAGAGTTATCCCCACTGAAGCAGCTTCTCTGCATGGGCGGAGCTGCTGAGGTGGGTGCTAAGAAGGCTGGAGCAGCGGATGGGTGGGCATGGATGTGAGATGGGAGGGAAATGCAGCAGCCTGGCTGGCAGGAGCGAGGGAGGAGCACTGCTCCTAGGGGAAGGGGGAGGAGAGCTCAGGGGATCCCTGTGAACCATACAGAGTTTGTGTGGGTGGGGGCAGGTGCCAGAGACACTGGCTGAGCTGGAGGGAGATGGGCTGACAGTGCAGAGGTGGATTTGGCCATTGTCAGCGGAGATGGGGGCTGAAACTGCATTAGCAGCTGACGGCCCTAGAGAGCCTGCAAAGGGAGTGGTGACTCTTGGGAGTTTTCGAGGGGTCCAGGGAGAGGGAGCCACAGAGCAAAGGATGATTTTGGCTGGCTCAGGAGAGCTCTGGGAGTGCGGCCTCATCTCCAGAGCGGAGGGCTGGGAGCTGAAGGCCCTGGAGAATAGACTCCAGTAGCCAGTGTTCACAGGCCGAGGAGATGCAGAGAGGCACCAGCAGGCCTGGCGAGTTTGCGTTCTGTGCTAGGCTCTCGCAGGGGCTGTTGGCAGTAGCTGAGCAGGATGCCATGGCAAAGAGAAGGAGAATCGTGCAGGACAGGTGCAGCATCCCGGGGGCGAGGGGGCCTGGTGGCTGAGGAGATGCCCTCTGGCTTCCTAGGCCCAGGCTAAAAGGCGCTGGTGCATTTGTGGCACACAGCGGGTGCTAGCAGAGCTGGCTGCCTGTTACAGGGGCTGTGGCAAAGGGGAGGAAAGGCTGGGAGTTCTGGGAGCAGCTGCTGCTTTCCCCTCTCAAGTCATGAGGAACTGTAGACATCCGTCTGTCCATGCTCCACAGTGGCTTGAGCCAGGCAGTCGACTCATGGAGCCTGCAGAGAGGGGCCTGAGGGCGAACTGAGACCGAGGTGGGGAGCCATGGAAACCTCAGGCTGGAGAGACCCATCTCCACCCTGTGCTATGAGCCCTCTCCCATCTGTTCTGCAGGGAAGGTGCAGTCCAGTTTCAAACTTCGCTTGTAATGGGGCTCCCAGCCCTTCCCCAGCAGATAACTCCCACCCCATGGTGGACCCGTGCCCCTGCCAGCACTCTCAGCCCTTCTGCCGGAGACACCCTGTGTCTGTTCCACCGCCAGTGCGCACTCACCTCATGCACAGTTATCGGAGAACGTTTTCCCCTCTGCAGTACCAGTCAGCCCCCTCTGCTGTCTGACACTGCTGCATGTGGGTGTAAGGGAACAGAGCCAACCCCTCTTGGTGCCTTCAGAGTGCCATGGACAGTTGGTGCAATCTTCGAATGCTCATTTGAGGGAGCTTCCCTCAACTCTTACTGGTCGGAATTAGTGAGTTCAATAGTTAGATTTGCTTGTTATGCTGGTAGGTTAGTCTTAGGCTTTTGAATTTCCCTTTTCGGTACCGGGCTTGGTACCAGAACGATGCCACACTCACTGGGGTATAAGTGCTGCTGCACTGCCGCTAATCCAGGCCAGGCAGCACTGCAGCCTCAGCCTGTGTAATGTGCTGGGGAGAGTCCCACGTCGGTGTCACACCTCCAAGGGGTTTAAGCTGTGCTGGAAAAAGGTGAGGGGCGAGTGTTTACTCCTGGAGGCAGCTCGTCAGCCCACATCAGCCCCATGCCTGCGGACAGCGCTCCAAGTACACTGCCTTGCCGCAGAGAACACCAGAGTTGTTCCTGGCTCCTCAGTCTCATGTCCCAGGACAAAGAAACGGCTTAGCCTTCCACAGGCTCCTTCCTGCGCTCGTTCATGTCTCTGCCTGCGGATAGTAATGGCAGAGACCCCAAGGAACAGACTGGAGGGTGTGTCTCTGGGGAGCCATCTTCAGCTGGATCAGAACATAAGAATTGCCACACTGGGTCAGCCAATGGTCCATCTAGCCATTTCCCGTCACCCCATAGTGGCCAATGTCAGGTGCTTCAGTGGGAGTGAACAGAACAGGGCAACTTATTGAGTGATCCATCCTGTCACCTAGTCCCAGCTTCGGGCAGTCAGGTTCAGGGACACCCAGAGGATGGGGCTGCATCCCTGACCATGTTTCCCCATCGTCTGGATCCTTAACAAGAACATTCAGTCAGAGCAGCCCTGCTATGACTGCCAGAGCGAGGCCAGTGCCCCCTCACAGCTCCCATGCCCCCCTCTGAGGGGCAACTCTGCAGGGCCCACATGGCTCTGGCTGCGTCTGCGCAGCCTCATTCAGGGGCTCTCTCATCCGAGATGCGGATTTCAGCCGCTGCCCTGTCTGCAGCAGCTCTGTCCTGCCAGCGCCTGGCCAGGGGCCTGTGCGCAGCCCGAGGGGCCTTGTCATTCTCTCTTCAAAGCCTCTCTTTGCTTTGGGCCATTTTCCCGGGGTTCTTGAAGTACTTTTCCTGGCTCGTGCCCTCCCCTAGCCCTTCTCCTGCTGATAGCCGGGGATCTGCCTCTCCCTCCGGGGCTCCTTCCCCTGAGCACCAGGGCCCCAGCCCTCCAGAGGTGAACACACTGCTGTGGCTAGCCTAGGGGGACATGGGGATGCAATCCCAGGAGGTGCTGACCGTGGTGGGGGGAGCGCTGGCAGAGGGCTGTGGGGCCGATGGCCTCTGGCTCAGTCACCTCCCAGCAGTTGGTGGCTGGTGCCTTTTCACTGCCCTGCTCTTCCCCTGCTTGCCTCGGGGTAGCAGGCCTCCTCCTTCCAAGGCGTTTTGGCAGCTGCTTACTTGCTGCAGGACGCACTGTAAACATCTAATTAGGAGGTGTCCTGTATAGGCCAAGAGCCTGGGCACGCACACACCCCCACCAGCTGCCAGCTTCTCCAGCACCTGGCCTGGCAGCGGGGTCTGCCCAGCTGCACCCCTTCTCTGGGTGGTAGCTACAGGGCTCCTTGCAGAGCACTGTGCAAACACCCCAGCCCAGCTCTGTCCCATTGTCGGGGCGGGGAGGGCAAAGAGGAAGGAAGAGACTTGCTGCAGGCCACAGTGAGGCACCAGTCCACTATGTCACGCTGCCTGAGGGGGGGAGTGGCACTGATAGTGGGCAGGGGAGTGAGTAGGCTGTTGCCAAGGGGCTGATATGGGGGGGTAGTTTGTTGCCATGGAAATAATCGAGGGGAGTGAGTGGGCTGTTGTGGGAGGGTAGGCCCTTGCCATGGCGATGATACAAGGGAGAGTGGGCTGTTCCTGAGGAGGTGTACTGGTAGGCGGGGCATCCCGTGGGTTCTCAAGCTTGGAATGGGAAGGTTGTGAAGTCTAAAAAACTTGTCAGCCATTTCCTGAGCTTACCCTGAATGGTGTCAGCTGGCGAGCAAGTGGGAGCAGCTTGCGGAGAACCGAAAGAACTAGACACAATATTTACTTGGGGTGTTGACTGAGAAGCTGTTAATGGCGGGAATTTTCCATGCTCGATCATTCATCGGTTTCTTACCTGAGGAAAAAGGACTTCCCTTGCAGGTGGTCTCCGTTCCTTGCCACAGGCCGCTCCCACTAACGTCAATCACAGAAATGAAGCTGGGAGATGGGGTGTAACGGGAATCCTAGGGGGCGGTGTGCATTGCTGACTGAAGCACAGGGTGCAGTGTAGCTCACCTGGCCTTCCGTTCTCACCAGCCTGCCCTTGCCATGTCAGAGCCACACCTGCTCAGTGCAGGGGATTTACCAACCATTACGACAGGCTTCGCTGGCTTGGCACCCTCCGAACTTTGACAGTGTTACATGATAAAAATCCCTCCACTGTCGCCAGAGAACAGGGGGCTGGAAATCTGGCAGCTGCACCCAGCCTACGCTGTTCAGCTCATAACTGTTCCTCATACCCCCAGGAAGCTCCTTTCCGTCGCTAGCTCCACTCATACCCGCAGGGAGCTTGTGGGGTGAGTGGAGCTAGCGATGGCAGTGAGCCAGAGGGAGGTGGGTCCTGGGACAAGCAAGCGGTGGTATGGTTGAGGAGGCCGAAGGGTGGGCCAGAACTGTGTCTGCAGGGTTGGGGCCATAAGCTGTGTGTGTGGGACTGGGGTCAGCAATGGGATGGGGGCTGTTACAAGAGCAGTGGTGCTGGGACAGGGTGTGAGTAGAGTCAGGGGCTGGCCTGGAGGCCATGGTGGGGCCAGGAGGTGGGGTTGGTGCTTGGAAGCTGGGGGTGCGGAGTGGAATTGCCAGGGTCACCTTCCCCCTAGCCTCACAACTGTTTAGGGGCTGGAGTTGGTGCAGGGGGGACGGGCCTTGCCAGATCTGATCCTGGACCACAAAGTTAAATTGTGGGGCAGGATTGGTGCTTTTCTGTGCTTCCATACACATGCACCAACTCCAGTTGCTCCCTGGCTGCAGGGCTGGGCTCTTTGCTTCGGCCCAATGCCTGGGCTGTGCCAGCCTGGCCCCATGCTGCCTCTGGCAGCAATTTGGCTGGCTGGCTGCACAGAAGGAAAGGCCTGGCAGTGTGGCAACACTGTTCTCCTGGCCACCCCCACTCCTCCTCTCCGGCATTAGGGAGAAACGTTCCCTCTACGTTTTTCCATCCATGTGCGGAATAAATTTTGTTACATTCCTCGAGGTATATGCGGACATGTCCCAACAGTAGAACAAAAAACCTAGATATAACAGATTTTTTTAAAAGTTACCATAGGGATAATTACTCCAGCCAGGACAGATTTGGCATTTTAGAATTCAGTAGTCAAAGAATTAAATGTAAGTGTAAGAAAGAAATAAAAATTATGAAATGCATAGACCAGAATAGCACACTTGAAAGAATCAAATGGCAGAGAATATATGTGCATTGCAGGAAGTACCAAGAAATAACAACTGCCGGGGGAGGGGTGCTGCTGGGGAAGTCTCTGAGAGACTGTGTGCTGTCTCTTTAAGGCACTCACTCACCCGAAGGCTCATTCAGACCTCAGAGCTGCTGCAAGTCCTGAGCCCTGTCCCTTCTACCCTCCTCTGTGCAGCTGGGTACAGGAGCTGTGGGGGAGACAGGGACATCGTGACACCAGCACCCTCCTTTCTCTCCCTGCACCACTCTGCACAGCCAGCAGGAGGGTCCTAGGAGCAATGAGGCTGCAGAGCGGGGTGTGGGGTGGCACCTGACTACATGCTGCCGCTGGATGTGTGTGGCTCTGCTAATAAACTGCATTGCACTGTGCAGCTTACAGGGAACGCAGCCGCCTAGCCAGCTCCTTCGCATCTCCTGGGCTGCTGGCCAGGGACAACATTTACCACAGGGGGTGGCTAGGGGTGTCCCCTCTCAGCTCCCTTGGGGCCCTCTGCTGATAGGAGTGGGGGTGGGATCCCAGCCACGTGCCTGCCATTGCTGGCCAGATCGCCTTGCTGCTGTATCCATGCCAGGCTCCCTGGCTTTGTGCAGCCGCGTGGAACGGGGTCCGTGCAGCCCGTAGGCCTGGGAGCCTGCAGGAGCCCCCCAGCTTTGCCAGCTCTGGGCCAGCCCCTCGCTGTTCCGCTGCCATCCTCCCTCTCAGGAACACACAAGTCCCAGCAGCATCTACTACCTGAAGCTTTAGGTTTGGGGGAACGCCCATAATGTACCTGGCCAGGATTCCTCCCAGACCCCTCCCCTCCCAGGCCATAAGCTTGACGTTTGCTTAGCCAGCTCCCTGGCCCAGGTAAGAACGTAAGATCGGCCAGACTGGGTCAGACCAAGGGTCCATCTAGCCCCGTGTCCTGTCTTCCCACAGTGGCCAATGCCAGGTGCCCCAGAGGGAATGAACAGAACAGGGAATCAAATGATCCATCCCTGTTGCCAGAAGTTGGGAATGGGCAAACACTGCCTGCCTGTGAGCATTACTGGCCATGAGCCATCCTACATCTGAGCTGTGGCACCAGTGTGTCCGCACGTGGGCCCGGGGCTGGGCAAGGTACGAAGCAGCCACTCACCGTGCTCTGGCTCTTTAATGCCTCTCATTCCTCGTCCCAGGTTCGATGACTGCAGCTGGCAGGGGGATGCTCTGCACCAAGCATGCTCTGGGCGACAGCTGGGCTGCAATTCACAGTGTGCCCTGCCCCACCCTGCTCTCGGAGGCTCCAGGGCCTGCAATCTACTTACAAATCTCCCTCATCACTTTGGACCTTTGAGCCGCACATATCCATAGCTCTGCCTTCTCTAAGGCACTGGCCGCGGAGAGCCTGCCCTGTAGTCAGATTGGTGCCACCCAGGGTCACCCGGGGGGGGCACAATATGCCCCGAGCCCTGCAGGGGCCCCCATGAGACTTTTTCGGGGCCTTTGGAGTGGGTTCCTTCACTCGCTCGGGGGGCCACAGAAAACTCTTGCAGGGCCACGGCCCATGGAGCTTCTTCCGCTCCAGGGCTTAAGGACCCCCCGCCACTGAATTACCGCCGAAGTGGGACCCGCCGCCGAAGTGCCAGGTCTTTGGCGGTAATTTGGCGACAGGGGGCCCCCGCCACGGGTCTTCGGGGCAATTCGGCGGTGGGTCCCAGAGCAGAAGTACCCCCCCTAACGCCCAGCGCCGCGTCCACAGGCCCCCTAAGGCCCAGCGCCGCGTCAACAGGCCCCCTAACCCCCCCCCCCGCCGCCGCCGCAGACCCCAGGCCCCCTGATTCCTCTGGGCGGCCCTAGTGCTGTCTAGGCCTGGAGCTCACCTTCCATCCCTGGGTGAGGCGGGCGAGCTCCCAGAGTGTGAGAGTCACCATGTGCCTCCCTCGTTACATCCAAGCTGCGGCTGGTTAGCGAGGCAGGAAGTGCCGTGAGGATGGCAGTGTCTAGGGCTGGAGCATGAGAAGCCAGGGCTTGGTGGGCTCCCCGTTACTCTGCAGGTTGTGGAGAACACAGCCCTGTTGTGCTCAGGTGTGCGGCTGGGGCAAAGGGGGCGTAGAAAGCAGAGGTGGCTGGGAGAGTTTGGGACAGGCTTGTCCCAGGGGTGGGGGGTAGTCCCTTGGTAAATGCTGATGCTGTTACTGCTCCGGATGACAGGGGTCTCTCCTGCTCCAATCCCTAAACCCCAGGGCCGGGAGCTCGCCCGACTGTTCCCTGTGCACCTGATTGCAGGGTTGGTTTGTGCAGAGTGTGGCCCTCAGAGCCCCTTTCCATCCTCCCAGTGCAGCTCTGAAGGGTCCCAGCTCTGCCCTCTCCCAGGCTGCGCCCCACACCACATGGGAGGGGAAGGGGGGCGGCAGTCACTGCTCAGGGCACCATCAGTTGGCTGGGGCTCTGCAGGGGGGCCAGTTGTTTTGCATAGTGATGAGAGCAGACCTAGCTCCTGGCAGGCCCGGTGCCTCTCAGTACCATTGGCACAGCATTCCTGGGCCCAGTCAGCACAGCCAGTGCTGCATACCCTTCGCATGGTGTTTGGGGAAGGAGGTCGCTGATTTGATTCCCAGGGAGTCTCTGGGACACCTACTCTGTGTCTCCAGGAGCCTGGCACTTCCTCTGGGGTGGGGAAAGCTGTCCCTGGGCTCCTTGGCCTGGCACTGCCACCGCTGTCAGGAACGGCTCCGGCCTGGGCCACCCGCTCCGGGGAGTAGTCTGGGGCAGGATGTTCCTGACCCTGACAGGTGACGGTGGCTGTGCTCACGCAGTGCTGCTCTGAGTGGGGGCCTGGCCGTTTGGCTGGGCATCCCTCATTTCCCGCTGCCCTAGGGACTGTCTCCCCTCCCAGGAAAGGACTTTCGGGGCCCTCCCCTCTCTCTCACACCTGAGCCCTCTGTCTCTCTCCACTCCAGCCATAGCAGGCTGGGGAGATTCCCTTCTGAGCAGCACCGGGCAGCACGTGGCACTGTGCTCTCCCCCACCCACCCGGGCAACGCTGTGGCCTTGGGACTGAAGGGCTGGGTCCAGACCCTGCCTCCCTTGGCGAGGGGCCTGGCCCCTCTGATGGCAGAACAGGACACGTCCAGTCTTACATTCTCCTCCTGGGGCCACCACAAGGTGCCTGACTGACCTGGCTGTCTCCTCCGAGAGGGGAGCTAGAGGGCTCCACACAGAGTGCCCCACCATGGGCACCCCCCCCCAGGCCGAGCATTGCAGCCTGCCATGCCAGGCTGGGTCCCTGGCACCACATGCTCCCATGAGTGCGCACTGCTGTCTGGTGGGGTAAAGCCCAGGGTCATGCTGGGCCCCCCAGGGGCCTTTCCCAAACTGAGCCCCACGGCGGGAGAGTCCAGGACGGAGCTTCATTGCTGCTGGGCACTGGGGGCCCAGGCCCTGCCAGCCCCAACAGGGCCCACCTGAGAGCTGGCTGAGCCAAGCAGTCCCTGAGGGGGATCTGGCACTTGGTGGCCCCTTCCCTGCCCACTGCTGGCTTTTGGGGGTTCCCTCCTCCCCAGGACGCGGCAGGCAGCCCTGACTCCCCATCTGCTCTCTCTGCAGGCTGAGAAGAAGGCCAAAGTCATTGCTGTCATGAATGTGCTGGAGGAGAGCCCACGGGCAGAGCCTCAGAAGGAGGAGGAGGCCAGCCCGCCCGCCTCGCAGCAGCCCACAGACCCCGCCTCGCCCAACGTGGCCACCACGCCTGAGCCAGTGGTGGCCGACGCCATGGACAAGAACATGTCCAAGTCGGCTGATGACGAGCCGGAGTACGAGGTGAGCTCAGCCACATGCAGCTGGGGCCAGGGGCCTTTGGGCCAGCATTGCTGGAGGCAGATGTGGGGTGCACCATCTGTTGGGAACCCACCCACACCAGAGCACCTATGCCATGCTCTGGCACCTTAGCCACCCCAGATCCCTGCCGCCACCCAGCCTTCTCCCCTGCACCTCCCCTCCCCTGTCCTTCCCTGCTTCTTCCCTCCCTCCCCTGCTCCTCTTCTCTCCCACTCTTCTCTGCACACCTCCCCTCCTCCACCCTGCATCTCCCCTCCTGCATCCTTCCCTGCACGCCTCCCCTCCACCCTGCACCTCCCCTCCCTCATCCTTCCCTGCACTCCTCCCTCCCCTGCTCCTCCCCCCGCCCTTCTCTGCACGCCTCCCCTCCCCCACCCTGCACCCCTTCCTCCCCTGCTCCTCCCCTCCCCCCCTTCTCTGCATGCCTTCCCTCCTCCACCCTGCACCTCCTCTCCCCCATCCTTCGTCTGCATGCCTCCCCTCCTCCACAGTGCACCTCCCCTCTTCTGGCCTTCCCTGCACCCCTCCCTCCCCTGCTTCTCCCCTCCCCCTCTTCTCTGCACGCCTCCCCTTCTCTCCCCTGCTCCTCCCCTCCCCCGTCCTTCTCTGCACACCTCCTCTCTACCCTACCCTACCCTGTATCTCCTCTCCCCCGTCCTTCTCTGCACCCCCCCGCTCCTTCCCTCCCCCATCCTTCCCTGTACCCCTCCCTCCCCCTGCTCCTCCCTTCCCTGCATGCCTCCCCTCCCCCCTGCCACCCTGCATACTTCCCCTCCCCCAGCCTTCTCTGCATACCACCATTCCCCAACCCTACACACCTCCCCTCCACCACCCTGTGCCTCTTTCCTGTCCTTCCCTCCATACGTCCCCCCACCTCCACCCCATGTCTCCCTGTTCCCCCTATCCCCACCCATGCCTCCCCGTCGTCCCCTGCACACCTCCCCCTCCCATCCCCCATCCTTCTATGCACACCTCCCTCCCCATTCTTTCCTGCACATCACTTCTCCCCCACCCTCTGCCTCCCCTCCCCCAACCTGCTCTGCACACCTCCCCTCCCCTCCCCTGTTCCTCTTCTCTGTCCTTCTCTCCATACCTCTTCCCTTCCACTATCTTGTGCCTCCCCTCCCCATCTTCTTCTGCACACCTCTCCTCCGCCAGCCTCTGCCCCCCCCCCCCGCCCCCGCACACCTCTCTCCCTCCACTATCTTGTGCATTCCCTTCCCGGTCCTCCCTTACACACCTTTCTTCTGGCCACTCTGCATCCCCGCACTCTTCTACTGACCTCACCTGCCCCCAGCTCCCTCTACTGGCCTACATGTGTGTATCTCATCCCCGCCCATGCCTGAACCCCCCCCCATGCCTGACCCCCCCCATCCCCACTGTTCCCCTTTCCCCATGTCCAGCCCCCTGCTTTGCCCCTCTCTGGGCAGGCCCAGCTCTGTTTCTGACTGGGGGGGCCCACTCTCTGACGCTCCATCTGCTCCCCGGGCTGGCAGGATGGCCGAGGCTTCGGGATCGGCGAGCTGGTGTGGGGGAAGCTGCGTGGATTCTCCTGGTGGCCTGGCCGGATTGTGTCCTGGTGGATGACTGGGCGGAGCCGAGCAGCCGAGGGCACCCGCTGGGTCATGTGGTTCGGAGATGGCAAGTTTTCCGTGGTAAGTGGCAGCGCCAGGCGCTGTCTGGGCTGCAGGCTGGCAGTTCTCGGGCCTGCCCTGGTGGAGAGTTGCTCTCCTCTCACAGCCCCATCTCTGCTCCCCACAGGTCTGCGTGGAGAAGCTCCTGCCACTGAGCTCCTTCTCCAATGCCTTCCACCAGGCCACATACAACAAGCAGCCGATGTACCGCAAAGCCATCTACGAGGTCCTGCAGGTAAGAGCGGCTGGAGAGGGGGCCCCTTGCAATCCCTATGCCCATCCACCCATGAGCCTTGGATTGGCCCAGGCTGCAGAAGTGTGACCACGGGCAGCCGAGGGGGGTGCATGTGTTGCGGAGGGCGAGGCGCTCAGACGCTCGGCGATGGGACCAGAGAGAGACTCCTTGGCAGGGAGGGGGTGGAAGGGAACGGCCCTCTGGCCTCGGTCCCATCCATTCAGCTAGGCAGTGCTATGAGTCCTGGAGTTAGACCAGCAGTTATCTGCTTGAGTAATAGCTTCCTCTGCGCTGCGCAACCTCCTGCGCTGCTCATCGGGGTGCCTGCAGCCCACTCAGGGCAGTGGCGGTGGCTGTGCCATGGGGCACTGCCGCGCTCAGCTCATGCCTGAATGATGTGGGCTGTGTTGGGGCCAGAAAGGGAGGGGCCCTGTGTCCTGGCTGCACACACAGAAGGGCAGAGCCCTGCCATAGGGCAAGGGAGGCCCCTTTTGGGCTATGGGCGACTGGCCTGACCCTGGGGCTCACTGCACAGGTGGCCAGCAGCAGAGCGGGGAAGATCTTCCCAGCATGCCCCGAGAACGACGAGACAGACACTTCCAAAGTGGTGGAGATCCAGAACAAGCAGATGATCGAGTGGGCCCTGGGGGGCTTCCAACCATCTGGTCCCAAAGGCCTGGAGCCACCAGAAGGTAACAGGCTTGTGGGATGGGGCGGGCGCAGCTCCAGGCAGGGGGAGCCAGGCTGCGGAATGGGCACTGGGCCACGGAGGGGGTGGGCAGTGGGATTCGCCTGCGTATCCATGGCACCTGGCACGTCAGCTCCCGAGCATGGCAGACAGATGCTGTATTTCCCTTCCCCTGGCTTAGGCTGACTTACCACAGCCATCTTGTCCCTGGCTCAGTTATCGCCAGAAGCTCTGTCCTCACTGGGTCTAGCCACTGCGGTCCTTCTCTGCAGCCTCAAAGGCCAGGTTCGGGGCAGCATAGAGGGGCTGGCCGGCCCTGCCAGCCTGCCCATCTCCTTGAGCTCGACTCGTCAGCCTTGACCTGCCCCTCCAGGAGCGGTCCTGGCCGCTGGGAGCAATTTTCCAGTCCCAGCTCCCTACTGTTGGCACCTACCTGTGATCTGCCAGCCTCCCCTTCCAACCACAGCTCGTGGGCTTGCTGCTGGTGTGGTAGCCGAGAAGCCTTAGGTAGGGATTAGGGCCCTGCTGTGCAGCAAAATCAGCCAGCTCCTGCCCCAAGGAGTGCCTGGCCTGGCCTTGGCAGGTGTGACGGTGCTGCTCGTGGGAGCCAGCTGAGGTCATTCAATTAGGGTGAACTGCAAACAAAACAGGGCAGACAAACCCGAGAAGCTGGTGGATATTCCAGCACTTTAGATTTACCAACCAGAACAAAACAGCTTCTGTAGCACCTCACTGGTTACTCAGAAGTCCAAACAATGCAGTTCCCTTAAAGTACTCAGCCTCAGGCCTCCATCCAGACACACACCTCAGATATGATGATGATTCCTGAAAATCTTATCTCATCAAATAAAAGAAAAGGTTCTTCCAACCCCAAAGGATCAGCCACACACCCATGTCCAATTATAACTTAGATCTTACCCAAATTATACGCTACAGTCAATTCTTATTAACTAAGCTAACATTTATTTAAAAAGAAAAGAGAGAGAATGTTGGTTAAAAGATCAATATACAGACAGACTTGAATTCAGTTCTTGAGGTTCAGACACAGCAGAGATGAGCTTGTAGTTGCCAAAAGTCCTTTTAGAAATAGTCCAGAGGTTATAGTCCAGTGTCCATATTCAGGGTGACTCGAGTCAGTGACTGGGGATCTCAATCCTTGCGGCTTAAGGTTTCCCCCTCTTGAAACCCAAAGCAGATCTGAGATGAAGCAGGATCGTGTCCCAGGTTTCTATACATTTCCAGCAGCCTTTTGGCCTGAGAAGACAATAGGCTTAACTCCTTCTCCCAACCATCCTGGCAATTAGCACAGGGTAATTTATCCATTGAACAGTCAGACACAGGTGACCACAACCTTCACAGAGACACACAGACAATAACACTATTTCACTCAAGTGTCTTCCTAAACGTTAATATTCCTGTTTTGAGCTTTGAATCAAAGCTCTAGCAATAGACAGGCCTTGTTTGCTGACATCCCAAGTCCTGAGCAAACACCTCCCCTTCTACCTCTAACACTGCAGACTTGCATTTCAAAGCTCTGGTCATTTACATGTTTTCCTAACCAGTTTCTAAAGTTGGCCCCTGGATCAGGTCAGTCTGGGAGGTAATTAACTCTGTCTGGCCCTGTCACCATCAGTGAGATATTAGATCAGATTCATAACATTGATGACAGAGAGAGGCAGGCGGCAGGGAGGAGGGGTGAGGGAGCAGTGAAAGGCTTGGGGCCAGCTGCATACGCTGCCACGGGTGTCGCTGGAAAATGCCTGGCAGCCGACTGCCTTGCCCAGCTCCCCTGTGCCCACTGCGAGGAGCTGGCCCGTGCTGCTCTCCTGCGCCCGCTCTAACCATGTCCCTGTCCGTTTGCGCAGAGGAGCGGAATCCCTACAAAGAAGTTTACACGGAGATGTGGGTGGAGCCAGAAGCAGCCGCTTACCCCCCGCCTCCGCCAGCCAAAAAACCAAGGAAAAGCACAACAGAGAAGCCCAAGGTCAAGGAGATCATAGACGAGCGCACCCGAGGTAGCCATCCGCCCGCTGAGGGAGGGCCTCTGGGGAGGGGTGGCTGGCTGGCTGGCCCCAGACAGGGCCACTCACCCCCACTGGCACTAAGCTCCACTGGCCACCACTGCAGCTCCAGAACAGCATTTCCCATGGTGCTGCTGGCATCGTGAGAGCAGAGACACCCCGCTGGCCCAGGGAGGCTGCAGGGCTCTGTCTGCTGGCCTTGGGGAGCACTAGTACCACCCCCTGGCCAGCCTGAGAACTATTGCTGCCCAAGCCTACCTCCCAAATTCCCCTTCTTGAGCTGCGGAGAGCCCCTTAAGCCAGGCCACTGTGAGCCCCACCCCTGCCCCTTCGGGCAGTTGGAATCTGGTTTTGATCCCCGAGCCCAGGGCAGCTCCAGCTTGTCATGGACAGGGGCTGCCTCTGGACTTGGGTTAAACCCCACTCGAGACCTTCCCAGGCCTGGGAGCTCTTTTGCCATCCTCCTTCTCACTGGCTGGGCAAGGGAAGGGTGAGGGGAGAAGTGGGGGCTGCCACCCCTCTGCAGAGTAATGGACCCCCAAAGTAGCTCCCCTCTCCCCTCAGCCACCCAGGGGAGAGGAGACAGAGAGAACCGGCCACCGTGTCTGTGCTCACACACTGCCCTGCCACTGCAGGGCAGCACTGGCTCTGTGTAGTGCTGGCAACTGGTGCCCAAAGGCCCCGGGCACTAAACCCACCCAGAGGGAAGGTGTAGCCTGGGCCTGGCCAGTGCCTGGCCAGCATCTCACCCCTGATCGTTGGCCGAGTGCCATCGTCACTCCCATTCCACCCCTCATGTCTCTGCAGAGACTGTCAGCAAGGGGGACTGCTCTGAGACCCCTCATCTCCCATGGGCCCCGGAGCAGACCCGTACGAGGGCCCGGATCCCACTTCTGCTCTTCCTGGCTCCTCCCTGGGCAGCAGGGTCCCTGTCTCCCTCGCACTGCCCCATCTCTGTGACACTGTCATTTCCTCTGCATCCAGGACTCCGCGCCCCCGGGGCAGTACAAGTAGGGGCTGGAATCCCCCCCGCCCCATAGCAGGGTTGAGTGGCCAAGTCCTGGCTAGGGAAAGACCCTTCTCTCGGGCCCTGTAGAAACTCCCGCTCTTTCCTTACGAGCTGCCCCCGGGTCAGCGCAGAGCCTCCTGTGCCATTGTGTGTAATCCAGCTGCCCTCCAGGCCCCCCTGCGACCTACCTGACTTCTTCTTTCGCTTTCCCAGAGCGGCTTGTTTATGAGGTTCGCCAGAAATGCAGGAACATTGAAGGTGAGTGTGTGAGCAGGGAAGTGCCTAGCGCCCGCAGCCACCTCTAGACATCCCTAGAGAGGGGACATCGGTCAGCCTCAGCCTCCCCCTTGCCCACACACCGTCCTGCCGCGTAGAGAGGGACTGTGGTGGCGGAGAGGCAGGAAGGGAGCCAGTTGGCAGAGACACCTCCAGGTTTGCACCTGACTGGTATGCAGTGGTGAGACTGTGGCCATCCTGGCAGGTGGAAAGGCTGTCCTGGGGACACCGCATGGGCCACTACCAGGAGAGCTCATGGGTGTTGCATTCCCACACCGCTGGGATCATCAGGGGAGCAATGCTGAGGCAGGTGGCACAGAGATATGGTTAGAGACGGGAGACTGGACGAGAAGGCAGTTGGCTCTATGCTACTCAGTGTCTTCAGCACTGGTCTGAATGAAAATCCCAGGTCCTTGCTGGTGAAGTTAGGGGATGGCGCAGCCGTTGGCAGGGGGTAACTAGCAGGCCCGTTCAAACACAACATGTGCAATACAGGCAGTGCCATGTTCTCCGGGTAGGAGCCAGGGGCTCAGGCCATATGCACAGAGTAGGGGACTGTCAGGGCCTGGAAATGATACAAAGTCACAGTGCACATTATGAGCGTTAGCAAGCCTTGGCTGTCTAACCAGGGGAGTAGCGAGGAGGAGCCCAGAGATCTTCCCTCTGTACACGACAATGGGGAGACGCTGCTGGAATTCGGTGTCCCGTTCTGGGGGTCACACTTTTAAAAGGGTGCAGAAAAGAGCCGTCCAAAGCAGGCGGACGGGGCTGGAGTAAACGCTTGGAGCACTGTCTGTTTAGCTGACCAGGGAGAAGATTGAGAGGTGTCTTGGTTACAGTGTGTAAGTGCTTTCCCAGGGAGAACTCACCATGTCCTAGAGGGCTTTCCGCTAGTGGAGACAGGCAACTGAGAGCCAGAGGCTGGGAGCTGGAGCCAGACCATTCAAACAAGAAATAAGGTGCAAATCTGTAACAATGTGTGGGATTAACCCGGGGTGGGGGGGGGGACACGACACTCCCAAGGGCACTGGGGGATTCTCCACCACTTGGCATCTCTAAATGCAGACCGACTGCCTTGCTGGCACACACACATTACAGGGGGAACTGGCTGGCGTACAGTGGCCTTGGATACGCACCCACCGTCCTTTCTGCCCTTGCACCCTGCAACTCTCATTTAGTTCACCTGAAAGAAGGGTACGAGCCTTGCTTCTGGCTCTGCATGGGGCTGATGGCTCGCTCTCACAAAGGCAGAACAAGACCCAGTAGCTGGAAACTGAAGTTAGACAAATCCAGGCTAGGAATAAGAGCAGAGTTTTAAGAGGGAGAGGAGGGTAATGACCCACTGGAGCAAGCCACTAGCGGCTGTGCGGAATTTGCCGTCCCTTGAACGCTTTAGCTTAGGCCCGGGGGTCTGTAGAACGGATGCACTGTAACTCCTCTGGAGCTTGTGGGCTGGAGGCAGGAATCGCTGGCTGGAGTCTCTGCCCAGTGTGATGCAGGGTATCGAATGACTCTTCCAAGCCTTAATGTGTGTGGCTGTCCAGACTCCTCTTGTGGCTAGTGGGTGTGGAGCCTGCTGGGGCTCCCACTGCCTCAGCTGGGAAGCCAGGCTGGCAGTGCAGCATGGGATGGTTCCTGGGAGCTTGGGGTGCTCTGGGCCAGGTAGTTGGGGCACAGAGTGAGGGGGAGGGGGTAGAGGTGAGGCTGAGAAGCCCCCATTGTATGTAACACACTTGCCTTTTCTACTCTCCCCCTCGCCAGATATCTGCATTTCTTGTGGAAGCCTCAACGTTACCCTGGAACACCCTCTATTTATCGGCGGAATGTGCCAAAACTGCAAGGTATGGAGTAGGGGGAGCCTTCTTGTCTCTGTAGGCTGGCCTGGCCCCCAGCCTCCCTGAATGTTCCAGGCCAGACACGAGCAAAGCCGCATGTGCACTTTGATCGTCCAGTTCTGCACTGCAGAGGGGTGAAACCCGAGCTTCAGGCCTCAGCTGCAGCGAGGCCAGTGCCACCTGGGCCTCCCAAGCTAACATGAGGCCTCTCTCCCCCTGTGCGGGCACCTTCTTCGAGTGATGGTCCCTACTGCATTCCGCTGAGCTGTCACACGTGTGCCGTGTGCAAGTAGAAGTGTTTGTTGGTCAGTGCATCCGCCCTGGCTTCACCTTATGAGTTCATCCGAGGCGATAAAGGGTGGGGCGGACCAACCGCGTCTCCAGTTCCTACTCACCGCTGCATGGTCCAAGCCCGAGCTGCTAGTGTTCTCTTGTCTCTGACCTACTGGAAAATAACAGTTCAGGATTATAGAGCATTTTCTTCCAGTTTTTGCTGTTTTTAACATAGTGTCGTTTTTAGGAATAATTTTAGTAGAACTGAGGCCTTTGTGGAATCTGTTTACCGGTTCCCCCTCCCCAGCACCCACACACAGAAAGTGGATTGTAACAAAGATGCCAGGATTCAAGATCTGCACCTCCTGCCCATGTTCCTTCTCGGTCAGCGACAAGCAGCAGTGGTGCCGCTGCTGCTTGGGAGAGGCCCACATTGCATCCAGGAGCCATATCTTCCAGTCCTTCCAACGCCGTACCCGAGAAGGCCAGGCTCTCTGCCTCAAGAGGGTCACCATGAGTCCTTAATTGGAACCAGGCCGGAGAACTTCCCCGTACATTGGCCTGAGAAACCCAGGAGTGCGCCTCCCGCTATGGAGACAGAGTCTTGCTCCACTGGCACCACTGCTACGGACCATGTGCCAGGGCCTAGTTGGGAGGCAGGGAACCATGGTCCTGCTTTGAGCAGGGAGTTGCACTAGATGACCTCCTGAGATCTTTTCCAACCCTAATCTTCTGTGATAAGCGTGACAGTAATTCTTCCTCCAAGCCTAAGAAGGACGACACCCTTCCACATGTACCAGCCACGGAGAAGCGGGGCGTTCCACAAAAAATCATGCAAACCAGCAGCTCCACCGGCACCGAGCACCCAGTCATGCACGGTCCACTGACTCTGGGACAGTCCTCCACTCCAGTGCTGGTTCTGGCTGCGGAACGAGTACCGTTAACACCAGGGGGATTGCAGGAAGCACCAGAACCACATGAACTGTTTGTCCTAGGAGAACTGAGATCTTGATGCCTTCCTCTACCCTCCGCACCTAGGGAGGTCCAATCTCCTATCCAGGACTTACCGCAGTCAAGTCATGCTGCTACTCATCCTTCTACGGTTTTCACACTTCCACCGGCTCCAACGGTACCACCATTGGAACCGACATCTGAGTTCTCATCATGGGAGGATTCCAACAGAGCACAAGGGCTTCACCCCATCCCTGCTCAGGGGGTCCTTGGGCAGGTACTCCAACCTACTCAGTCCGGTTCCACCAGTACTGCCAGAGCAAGAGCATTTCCCATCGTCCTCTCCAGCCGCTGCAGTAACCTCACTCCACCTCACCTCCAGATGACTTTTGGCAGTTCCCAGAACTCCTGTGAAGAGTGGCGGATGGCCTTCATATTCCACTGGAGGGAGTGTGAGACAAGCAGCACCAGGTCCTGGAAACCCTTCATTCCTCGGTGCCAATCAATAGTGCCATTCTCTAACCAGCTTACATGGTTTGTCCTACCCTGCCCACTTGCACAGCTACCTCCCAGGGGGCAGGGAAGAGATGCTACATACCAGCCAAGGGGTCGGAGTTCCTTTTCTCACACCCCCACCCAGTTCCCTCTTGGTGCAAGCAGCAACAGAACAATCCAGACAGCAATACTCATGCTCCACCCCGTTGGATAAGGAGGGCAAATGCTTAGACCTTCTGAGGCTCCAGGTCTTCTCTTGAGCTAGCCTCCAGTTTCAAACTACCAGGCCTTGCTGGCCAAATCTGACTTCCTCAACTACGGAAAGTTGGAGGACTTCACTGAAAGGCGCCTCAGCAAGGTCGAGTATGGTTCCAGTCTATCCTGCAGGAGGGCAAACAGCACTACAGTCAGTTCAAGACCTTGCGGATCCTCTTCACACTCCATGGGCACGGGCGTTGTCATGCGGAGGGAATCATGGCTCCGCCAATCCGGTTTCCCCAGGGAGGTGCAAAATACCATCAAGGAGCTCTCGTTCGATGAGTCGCACTGGTTGAATCTGAAGACTGACAATTCCCACCACTCCTTCGAGGATTCCAGAGTCACACTTCGATCGCTGGATATCTGATAACTTCTACCACCCACCACCTACTCAAGACTCCCTATTCTTCCACCAGAGACCATACTAACCTCGGAAATGCCAGAAGACCCAACGATCCCGCCCTCCAGGCCCCCTTCCCAGACTTCAACATCTCACATTCAGACCTCTCAGAAAAATTATTTCTGAGTGTCAACCACTGTGCCAACTGCCATGCAACTAATGCATCCCCTTCGGGTGAATCTAGCACTCCTCTTACCAGCTTGGAGTGCAATAACAACAGACAAATGGGTCCTGGATGCCATCGGCTATGGCTATACAATTGAGTTCAGCACACTACCTCATCCACATCCCCCACCCCAATCCCTCTTCAGGGACCACTCTCACAACAGCATCCTTGCCTTAGAAGTGGCCACTTACTGCCAAGGGGAGTGAGAGAGCACATTCCCCCGAGCTTTCGGGGCACGGGGTTCTATTCCACTTACTTCCTGGTACGCAAGAAGAATGGCAGATGGAGACCAATCCTGGATCTCTGTTGCCTCAACCGCTTCACCTGCCAGCCAAGTTTCGTATGGTCACTTTAGCGGCCATCATGCTATCACTAGGAAAGGCATGTGCTTTATGGCTCTCAATATGCAGAACACCTATTGTCACATAGACATTCATCAAACGCACAGAAAATTCCTGAGGTTCATGGTAGGCCCTCAGCATTTTCAGTGCAGGGTTCTGCCATTTGGGCTCACCACTGCTTCCCAGGTCTTCACCAAAGTTTTCTGTATCGTAGCGGCCCACCTCGGGTCCTGATATTCCCCACCTCGACTAGCAGCACGATCCAGACGAGGCTTGAATCTCAACCTCCTTATTGCTCAGACTCCTTTCCTCCCTGGGAGTCAATGTCAACATCGAAAAATCAATTTTGATTCCCACATAGCCCCAAGACTTCATAGGGGTCTCCATCAGCTTGGTCACAGCCAGAGCTTATCTAGCAAGGGAGAGGTTCCAGCCTCTACAGGAACTCACTGACTGGATAGTCAACAGTCCATCTGTCCCAGTCCGGACTTGCTTATCCCTCTTTGGCCATATGGCATCCTCTACATATATCACTGCCTTCGCTCACCTCCACCTTCACTGTCTGCAGATGTTGCTCCAGAGGGTTTACTCACTGTGATGGGGAGAACCTACCACGTCCTGGCCCAGAAAAGGTTAACTGCGCATTGCAGGGTGAGAAGGCCACACCCCTCCACCTCTGCTGGGCATGCTCAGCCTGTAGGCAAGATATTAAAGAAGCAGCTCTGCTCAGTCGAGGCAGGCTGCTGAACGGGAAGGGTGCAGATTGCAGGCTCTCTCCCGGGAGCTGCTACCAGCCCAAACCACAGAGCCAACGCACGCCGAGATTCTAGGGTGCTTGTGGAATCCAGAGAAGGGAGTCATCAGGAGGTGCACCGGCCGAGGACCCCAGAGACCCAGGGGCCACCTCTGAAGAAGATAGGGTAGGAAGCAGCCCAGGGGGGGAGAACTGGAGAACAGGTCAGTGTGTTTCGGGGGGGATCCCCGCTGACTCAATGGTGAGCACCCTCGCTACTGCCAGGGCCCTAGGCTGGGACTCAGAGGAGCAGGGAAGGCCCAGGTCTCCCTAACCCCGGCGCCACACACTCCTAGGCAGCGCTCCACTTCCCCAATGGGCCAAAAGGCCACACAGCCCCTCAGATGTGGGCAGTTTTATTGACTCCAGCCAGTAGGCTACACAGCCCTGTAAGGAAGGGTCGCTCTATTGACGCTGGCCACTGAGCCATACAGCCCCATGAGGAGGGGCGACTCCAGCCACTGGGCCGTGCTACCACACTTTATGGTCAGGGTCATCAGCATAGGACCTGTCCGGCTGTGGCACTGTCTTTCCCTTTCTTCTGACTATATGTGACCTGACACCCCGTGATGGGTTGTACCTACCCCACGAAACTCTCACACACTATGTGCCACAGGCTTTATGTTGTCAGTCCCCCCCGAGGTGTTCTCTTCCCTCCAGTGGTGAATGGACCCGCGGCAGGTCTATACAGGGATCTCCATCCTCCCTGGACAGGACACATCCCTCACAGAATGGGGAGCATGATGCAAGGGACATGGACCCCTCGGGAATTCAGGATGCACCTCAACCTTCTGGAACTCCGGGCAGTACGGCAAGCGTTTCTCCCATCCATTCGCTCGCATCATGTTCTCATCGTGTTGGACACCACCATCTATTACATCACAGACCAGGGGGCAGGAGGTCTGTGTGCAGAAGCGGTCAGTCTGCGGGATTGGTGCATTGCCCACAAAAGCCTGTTGTTGGCAGTCTGTCTTCTGGGGATTCAGAACATGATTGCAGACTCTCAGCGGAAGATTCATCTCCAATCACGAGTGGGAGATGCACGACTCTATAGTAAACAACATCTTCAGCTAGTGGAGGACTCCCACCAGAGACCTCTTTGCCTTCCACAGCAACAACAAAATGCAGCACATACTGCTCAAGGCGATGCCTCGTCCTCCACTAGTCATCCAGATCAACTACTACTCCCCCTCCTCCACTCCTCCCACCAGTCCTCCAAAAGATCAGGCAGGAGAGGGCCCCAGTCTGGCCACCCCAGTTTTGGTTTCCCAACCTTCTCCTTCTGTCAGCCTGTCCCTCACTTCTCCTACCCACATCACAACAGCAGGATCAGACATCCCAATCCACAGACACTTCACCTCAAAGCTTGGTATTTGGATGGGCATCTTCTCTAGAATGGGAGTGTTCGTCGGTGGGGCATGATAGCCTTTCGAACAGCAGGAAGGAGTCCACGAGGCGTTCCTGTTGAGCCAAGGAGAATCACTTGGCCTTTTGGTCCCAGCAAAAGGGCTTTCCCCTGAGGAAGTGGGCATTTCTCTTCTTTTGGACAGCCTCTTGCCCTTGAAGACATCAGGGCTCGCCCTCAGTTCTCTCAAGGTTCATGTAGTGGCGATCAGTACCTTCCACTGCCCCATGGAAGCACACTCCGTATTTACACATCTGTTGACTACCAGGTTTTGGAAAGGTCTCTTCAGTACTTTCCCACCCATCCAGCCTATCGCCCCCTAGTGGGACCTCAACCTCGTTCTACCGGCGTTAATGAAACGGCCCTTCGAGCCTCTGGCTTCATGCTCTATGTCCCTCTTTTCCATGAAAGTCTCCTTCCTAGTGGCTGTCACTTCAGCAAGAAGGGTAGGCGAACTGGAGGCCATGATGGCGGACCCCCTCTTTCACCACGTTCCATAAGGACAAAGTCTTCCTGCGCCTGCACTCCCATGTTTCTACCAAAGGTCATAGCTCAGTTTCATCTCAACCACCCCGTACACTCATCTGCTTTCTTCCCAAAGCCTCACACCTCGGCAGAGGAGCAGCACCTTCACTCCTTTGACGTCCGCAGGGCTCTGACCTTCTACCTGCCAAGGACGAGACCTATCAGGAGGTCCCCGTGACCAGCGTTTCTCAAACTGGGATCCAGGGAGTCCGCAGGCCCTGCTGATCAATTCTTCCCCCTCCCTCCCAGCGCATTGGGGGCCAGGGCTAAGGCAGGTTCCCTACCTGCCTGGAAGTGGCCACCAGCTCCTTGCGGCCCTTAGGCTCATGGGCGGCCAGGGAGGCTCCACATGCTGCCCCTGACCAAGTGCCGGCTCCGCAGCTCCCATAAGCCGGGAACCGTGACCAATGGGAGCTGTGGGGACAGCGTATGTGGGCACAAGGGCAGCGCACAGAGCCTCCCTGGCCGCCCATGCGTCTAGAGCAGCGGTTCCCAAAATTTAACATCCTGTGAACCCCTTTCATTAAAACGTCAAGTCTCAAGAACCCCTCCTAAAAATGAATATTTCCAGGGATTTTTTCCTTTACCTGAGTATAAATTCTAAAAGCCGTGATCTTGAAACATAACATTTGTTTTTTGACATGTTTATTACACACTATTTTTTATTAATTATTATTTATCATTGCAGTATTTTTATTACATTGTGAAAACGGCAACACTCTGACAATATCTCACGTTGGGAGCTTGGATCACTTTGAATAAGCCTGTTACAAGACAAAGCTCCTAGGTTTCATCAAGGAGTATCAGATGTGAAACAGCAGGAAGGGATTTTAGAAGCCAACTCAGAGTTCCTCCTACACAAGTATTCAGGGCTTGAGCAGTCCAGGCAAACAACGCACCTTACAACAAAGCTTAAACTTGTGCTTCATAATAATTTAAAAACAATCCTAGCTGCCAATTTCATTTTAAAAACAGCAACAAGAAAAAATCCACCTCCCTTTCCATTTCTTTTAAGGAGTCTTGAAGTTTAACTCTCCTCAGTGGGGTAGAGATGCTGGCTTTGATCTGCTTAGCTCTTGGAAGTCCAGAGGCTCCGGGCTGCTGGCCCCGTGCTGTCCGGGATCCCTAGGGACAGGTCTGTCCGCCATAGGGAATTTTTTCCTGAGAACCCCCTGTAACATTTTTGGGAACCACTGGTGTAGGGGCTGCGGGGACCTGGCAGCTGCTTCCTGAGAGCTGTGGTAAGTGCTACCAGGCCCCCGCACCCCAAACGCTCTCCCACACCCCAACCCCCTTCCCCAGCCCAGAGTCCCCTCCCGCACCCAAACTCCTTCCCAGAGCCCGCACTCCGCACCCCCTACACCCAACCTCCTGCCCCAGCCCTGAGCCCCCACCTGCACCCCAGCCCCCTTCCCCAGCCCAGAGTCCTTTCCTGTACCCAAACTCCTTCCCAGAGCCTGCACTCTGCACCCCCCACACCCAACCCCCTGCCCCAGCCCTGAGCCCCTACCTGCACCCCAGCCCCCTTCCCCAGCCCAGAGTCCCCTCCTGCAGGATCCCTGATCCCCCTAGACCCCACTCCCTTCCCCCCAGAGCTAGGGATAGAACCCAGGAGTCCTGCACTCCGCACCCCCCACACCCAACCCCCTGCCTGAGCCCTGAGCCCCCACCTGCACCCCAGCCCAGAGTCCCCTCCTGCACCCAAACTGCTTCCCAGAGCCCACACTCCACAGCCCCCACACCCAACCCCCTGCCTCAGCCCTGAGCCCCCACCTGCACCCCAGCTCCCTTCCCCAGCCCAGAGTCCCCTCCCGCACCCAAACTCCTTCCCAGAGCCTGCACTCTGCACCCCCCACACCCAACCCCCTGCCCGAGCCCTGAGCCCCT